>NC_143575.1:140486650-140787736 GCF_048544385.1 Mastigoproctus giganteus
TTGAGGAATACCTAAAAAGACAATGCGCCTAGGGGGAGGAAGTTCAGAAAACACAAGCAGGCGCTCCTTTTCAAGGAAGTATTTTTTTGCAGAAAGGTATAAACAGAATAGAGGTGTGTCAAACAATGTTTCTAAATACACTGGCTGTGACCTTAATGAAAGTTCGAGTAATTGTTGAAAAGAAACGTGTTTGTAACGGTGGTATTTGACTAGATGATGGTAGGGGTAGACACGGACATCAAATGAAGCTAAGAAGAGAATAATAAAACACAAGACAATTCCCAGCTTACTGCAGTCATTATTCAAGATCTCACACAGAAAAAAAAAAAAACACCACCTAAATTCGGACTTCATTATCTGAAATGTATATTATATAAAACAGATTGTGAAGAACATAATAACTTGAGGTACGAACATGAGGCCATTTACCGGAAAATCTTTGCTGAAAATTTAAACTTGTCATTTCATCAGCCCAGGCATGACACTTGTGACAAGTCTTTTTTTTTTTTTTTTATGAAAACCCCAAACACGTAAGGTATCAAAACCTATAGTACTTAGTACTGTGTATGGGTTGAAGGAGAAGTATGGGGGGGGGGTGTTGCCGGAAACTTTGCTCTAGAGACTAAACATGGGTTTCACCACTTCAAGCCTCCAATAAGCAAAGTGGTGGTATTTCACCGGTTGATGAAAGTCATCTACCACCTACCTGTGTCACAAATTTGAACTTCTACTTATAACAAACTCTAGAAGGTCCTAAACTTGAAGAGGAAAAGAAAGTTCATTTGGATTTGGCAGAATCTAGCTATGAACAGAAGAGAATTGATAAACAAAAAAAAAAGTAGAGAACATCCCAACATTTATTTTCTTTGTTGAGTTACAGAAGTGCCTGCCAACACCTGTTATACAGCGGAATAGCTTTTTATAAAAGATCATTGTGTGCTCACTGTGTACTCTATCACCAACTCCAAACAATCTGCTCAGTTTTACCTGTGGGATGAAACCATTACCGGACGAGGGGTGCAATAAAATTGGTTAATGTATTCGCCAGCACCTTCTGTCACTACCTAAAAATGTACAGGAAGTCAATATGTTCAGTAACTCTTGTAGTGGCCAGTTGTTGTGTTTGGTTTTTAGCAGCATTAGCAACTAGGGCCATATTGCTCCAGGGATGTGCGGTGGTCATTCTCTAACCTTTCCGCATCCTCCGTATTTGGTGGTCACGGGCTCGAACCCCGGTCTAATCAAGAAGCATGTGACACGCACTGCTGCTCCTGCCCACGGAGGCGCCTGTAGTGGCCAGAACAGAAACATCATTTCACACTAATGCCCCTCAGTATGTTTTCTGAACTACAGGATTGCAAATTCACCAGAAGTTCCTAGAGCCTGGTCATACTCATATATAGAGGCTGACTCCATTCATACAGCCATTAGGCGCCTCCGTAGCCAGGTGGGAAGGAGCAGCAGTGCGTAGCACACGCTTCTTGATTAGACCGGGGTTCGAGCCAGTCACCACCAAATACGGAGGATGCGGAAAGGTCAGGGAATGACCACCGCATATCCCGGAGCAATATGGCCTTAGTTGCTAATGCTCCTAAAAAAAAAAAAAAAAAAAATACAGCCATTGAGAAAACAACAGCAAAAATCGAAACGCCAAGAGAATAGGCAAACTTGATCCGGCTAGTACCCAGAAAACCACCGATAACAGTTGTAGAACTTGAGAAAAACAAATTCTTGAACTGTAACAAACTTCTTCGGTTTTTTTTTTTTTTTTTTTTTAGGAGCATTAGCAACTAAGGCCATATTGCTCCGGGAATATGCGGTGGTCATTCCCTGACCTTTCCGCATCCTCTGTATTTGGTGGTAACGGGTTCGAACCCCGTTCTAATCAAGAAGCGTGTGCTACGCACTGCTGCTCCTTCCCACCTGGATACGGAGGCGCCCAAACTTCTTCGGCACCTTATGTGCACAGGAAACAACACATAGGAGAATATGTTCCATGGCTTAAGATTAAATGGTTACAATATAGACGAAATTCTCCTGGAAAAGTATTTTATAAGCTTTCCTTCAGGGAACAAAGAAGAGTTCCAGACATTACATTTATCAAGAAAAAGTAGACATTCTGGTAATCAAAATTTGTCTCCAATTAACACGAAGTGGATCCCAATTTCTGCTGAAACACTTAGACTGCCCTTTATACATCCTCAGAGTTGGCCTTTTTTTCCCAAAAGGGCCTGGGACATCCTCCTGGTGACAGTCTCGAATACCTACCAGATGAAAGCTCTTGTGATGAAAATCAGAATGTAACGTTTCATCTGTTAAAGTTAATTTTAATGTTTTATTGTAATAAAACGATAATAAAGCATGATAAAACTCAAAAGAAATAATTTACTTTTAACAAAAAAAAAATAAGATAATAAACCACTAATCCATACTTCTCCCTATAGAAATACACTGTAAAAATAACCAATATATTGTCAAATTATTGGATGTCGTTAATGCTAAAACAACCAATGCAATAATAATTCAGAGATTTTATATGCTACGACGACTTGAAATGGTGAAAATTGTATTGTATCCAGTATGATCAGTATAAAGAGGCAAGTATAGCAAAAACGTAGTTTTGGTTTTAAAAAGATTGCCAGTTTTGTACGGAATTTCCGCACATTCCCAGCAATTACAATTGTTGACAGTGATTGTTCTTGCATTAAGCCACAGTATGCCTCCAAATTAGTGTGTTCTGCAGTAAGCTGACCTGCTAGCATCCCATTTTTCTTCCAACTCCTGTATTAATGATCTTGGTAAAACACCTCCCACCATTCCCAACAAGCTCCATTCAATGCCTCCTGTGGTCTTCCGTCAAAAGGATGTCAGAAGGATTTTGACGAATCTCGATGCTAAGAAAGCTCCAGGTCCCGATGATATTTCTCCACTTGTTCTCAAAACCTGTCCTCCTGAACTTACTCCTATTCTTTGCCGCCTTTTTTCACTTTCTTATTCCAAAGGTGTTTTTCCTTCTCCTTGGAAATTTGCTCATATCCAGCCAGTTCTTAAAAAGAGTGACAAATCCCTCCCATCCAATTATCGTCCCATTGCAATTACTTCTACCCTTTCTAAAGTAATGGAGAAATCAATTAACCGCCAACTCTTAAACTACCTAGAAACCTTCCGTCTGATCAACGATCGCCAGTATGGATTCCGTCAGTATCGATCCACTGGTGATATTCTGGCTTATGTTACCCATTTATGGACTAATTCAATGGAAAGGTTCGGTGAAGCACAAGTAGTTGCTCTTGACATCTCAAAGGCTTTCGATCGTGTTTTGTATAAAGGTCTTCTAAACAAGCTTCGATCTTATGGTTTGCCAACTGTTTTTAGTAATTGGTTATCCAGTTTTCTCTCTGATCGCTCAATGAGGGTGATGATAGATGCCAACGGTCTTCTAACTTCTTCACTAATGCCGGTGTCCCCAAGGTTCAGTTCTTTCACCCACTCTTTCCCTCTTGTATATTAATGACATTCTTCCATTGACTGGAAATCCTATCCATAGTTTTGCCGATGATAGCACATTGCATTCCACGTTCCATTTTGAGAAACGTCCTGCTCAATCAGCTTCAACTTCTCGAAAATCTGCTATCAATTCCTTAAATGCCGATCTTCAGGTAATTCTCCAGTGGGGCAAAGACAACTTAGTTGATTTCAACCCTTCTAAAACTCAGTCTTGTCTTATATCTCGCAAAAAAGGGTTCTTCTGCTCCTATGCTTATCTTTGGTGACACTCCGATTTCTAGGCAAAACCTAATCTCTCTTGATACAAGCACATTACAAATATTGTTCCTCTGCATCTAAAATACTTGGTTTTCTCTTTCCCTCTCAGCGTTACTTTTCTTCCAAACAGCTGCTCACTCTGTATAAATCGCAAATCCGCCCAGCCATGGAATATTGTTCCCACATCTGGGTGGTACCCCCAAAACCTCTCTCAGGCTTCTTGATTCCATTCAGAAGAGGGCAGTTAGGTTAATTAATGATTCATCTCTAACAGAGTCTCCACTCGCTTTCTCATAGATGTACTGTTTCTGCTGCATGCCTCTTCTACAGATACTTCCATGGGCACTGTTCTTCTGAATTGGCCTCTATAATTCCTGCTCTCTCTTTCAAAACAGTCCGAACACGTGCCACCACCAGCCAACATCCATTTACTGTCCAACTTCAAACTCGTAGATCCTACTTTTCATCTTCCTCGTTTATTCATTCAACTGCCGTTTTCTGGAACAACCTGACTTCATACGTATTTCCTGAAAATTAGTCTACAGAAGTTCAAGTCCAATGTCAACAAATATCGTCTTTAGTCTTCTCAATCTCCAACCCAAGCACGGTACTAAGTACTATAGGCTCTAATACCTCTGGTGTTTGGGGTTTACATTAAAAAAAAAAAAAAAAAGATCTGCCTGTTTACCGGACAAAAAACCAGAGTTTCCGCCGTCGTTGGTAGAGCAGTTAATAATCACCGTTCTCCCCACACCCAAGTTTGAATCCCGTAAATGACGCGAAGAATTTTTGTGGGTCTCAGGCGACTTCTCCCGGAAACTCTGATTTTTTGTCCGGTAAACAGGCAGATCTACTGCAGAAAGGATGTACCGTCACTGTTGACAAAGTGTGAAATCTTCGGTGTGTTTATTTTATTTTACCTAAATAATTTTATTAATTTTATCAGGGTATTGTTTATTTTTAGTAATATACAGTTTTAGCCGGTATTTAGTGTTTTATTTTTTATTAAATATTTTGTTATTTATCGGGCTGATGGATTTTTATTTCAGTTATTATGAGTGATTATTTTTCCCAACTCCGAGATCTATTTGAAGAATTAGTTAATTGGTACTACTATAGTTATAAATTTAGTATTAAAAAAAAAAAAAATCCATATGCAAGGCAATACTTTAAATCATATCCGGCGATACGCCGGATCAGATCATCTTGCTATTAAAATTGCTCTAAATATCTTCTGCCGGCATGGTAATCAGGAATCTAGCGTTTCGGGAGCCATCCTGCATATTGACACTCGTATACATGTCTATATATGCCTACTACATCCTTTTAAAACTTAATTCAGGTTAAATTTATTACCGTATTTGTATACTATACTTTATTATTCTTAGGATCTCATTCAAACAAAGAATAGTAAATTTGTCTACCTATATGCTTATGTACGACTTCATTTATCACATAAAGTCAGAGATAAAGCAATGGGTGAAGTACCACTTAATCTGTAAGAGAAAAATGATAAGTTCAAAATACAGGACGACACATATTACATGCCCATTCTAGTAGAACGAGGGTTCGATAAATCTGTTTCAGATTTAAATCCAAGCATGGCCTTCAAAATTAAGATCTAAGCTTCAAGTCAAAAACAAGGATGGTCACAATTATAAAAAAAAAGGATGAGGGGTGAATACAATGTGACTATGTACACTACCCAACCGTCCCAATTAGAACAAGCCTGGTTTGAGCATTTTTTTAGACGACTTTAAATTATGAATGATCAAAGGTCACTCTCCACAGCGTCCCGAAACATTATGCTTCCTGATCACCTTCAATGTGCGAGTTAGAATTCTGTATCTGGTCGGGTACCCGTGGGTTACCGGCAATGCAGATCAGGCCTGAGGTAATTGTGGTTCGCGGGTAGCATTTAATCCCAGTTTTTATAATTCATTGCGACAAAACACCAAAGACTAGAATTAAAAGGTTAGACAGAAAGAAAAGGAAGGCGAGCAGACGATTTATTTGATCAGATGTGGAAGATTCAATTGATTAAAATGTTGAACCTCCACTGAAGAAATCTAAAATTATATAACAACGAAATTTCCAAAACTAATTTCTGTCGACGAAGACTATTTTCAATTGCTGAAGTGGTGGGAAAAAGGTTTTTTTTTTTTGTATTATATAATATAAAAATATCAATACTGTTGATGAACAATATTTTTGCATTATTACTGAAGTGTAAAAAATTTAAGACAAATTTCTTAATACTGTATGTCAGTGGTATTGTGGTACCAAACCTCAAACGTTTTTAAGAACTTTCAACTGTAACTCGAATACAGCAGACTCTCCATAACTAACATCGATAAGCCGAATTTCTCAATATTTCCTAACGATTTCATCACAATTTCTTGTCAAAATCCCCACTAGAAAATACCGAGATTGTTAAATTGTATTTAACGCTTTCTCAATTAACTCTACATTTTCAGTGATTCGAACCTCCATAACTAACATCGATAAGCCGAATTTCTCAATATTTCCTAACGATTTCATCACAATTTCTTGTCAAAATCCCCACTAGAAAATACCGAGATTGTTAAATTGTATTTAACGCTTTCTCAATTAACTCTACATTTTCAGTGATTCGAACCCGTAAAAATAGGTGAACACAATAACTTTCTGTGCGGGCTAAATCAAAGCAGAAGTCGCCAGGGCGTGTGTCAGTGGTACTTTCACTGTATTAATTCACGAGAGGTTTATGCCCACTCTGTCCGTATCACTGATAGAATCGCATCTGCCATGAAATGCACTTATAGCTGCAATAATTCCGGTTTAGAATGAACCGTTTTGCTTGTTCTGATTCTAAAATTGCCAATTGCGGGTAAAATTATAGTCACTCAGGGGGCTTTTTACCATTTTTATAAAAAATGGGTGATAAGAAGTCTGTAACAGCTGAATTTGGAAGCTGACCAAAACATAGCCTCAACAGAAAGAAACTAATGAAAAGTGCTGATTATTCAGATATTGACTCATATGTTTCAAATTTTATCCCATTGAATTCAGTATTCAATACATGTCCTACATTTTGAGGGCAAAGAGAAAATATCTGGAAAAAGAAAAAAAAAAAGCTTTGTTCAAAGATTTTCATCACTTGAAAATCGACGCCCATGCAGGCGTTTCTTCAGATTTCTGTAGAGGATATAATTACTTTGGGCCCGGTCTACTCTGCAAGGGCTGGCTTACTCCTAGAATCCGCAACCTCTCAGAAAATTACTTTATGGATAATGTATACAAGGATTGGTCAGCATTTGTCATTAAACAAAACACATTACAATTCCGTATTGCGTTATTTGATTAAATTTTTCTAAAGGATACCCCTTGTCCTCAGTCACACTAAGAAAATGGGAGAAAAACTCGGCAGCACTTTGTTTTAATCAACGGCGGAATTTACTGTTTGCATCCTGGTTGCGATGACATTCCTGCAGTGGTAAAACTACAATACCCCTGCGAAGGTGAAAAAAATGCAGAAGGTCCAACGGTGGTTGCTAAACAGCATGGGGCAAGCCCACTCGGGTTTCTTGCGGAGGTAGCAGAATTTGTGGTTTCGTCTCTGCAAATTTGCTAGTTTTGAATCGAGCTTTGCCATCAAGGCGATATATATATATATATATATATATATATATATTTTTTTTTTTTTTTTGTTTGCTTGCTTGCTTTATTACAACTTCCTCACGTTTCGACAATGTTAGATGCAAAATTAACAGGTTTTATTATTAGTTTTAATATCTTCTTTTAGTTGAGAATAAGAGCTTTACATGAAAATCAACAAAACAGTCTCTCGAAAACTTCATTGAGGACACCAATGATTTTGGAACATTACGCCCAAAATCATCGGGACAATCCCGGAAAGGTTTTGTTTCCGGATCCCCGTGATGAATCCTTCATCACCAGTTAAAATTCTAGAAACCCTTGTGGGTCTGCACCGGGTATGAGTAAATTATCCTCACAAATTTGAGCCGTGAACATGTGAGCATTCTTGGCAGCAGGTAAAAACTGACCTTTAGTTTTGTTTTGGTTTTTTATGGCGCAAAAACGACAAGGTTATATTGCGCCGTGAATGAAATATTACATTTTCTGGCAGTCAGAGATACTTTAATATATCTGTCCTACCTTACCAAGTCTTCAATTTTTTTAGTACATTTCCGGAGTTGCCACTTCCGTTTGATGTCATCTGTATAGGGTCTCGATCCCATATAAACTGCTTAGAGCAGGGGTGGCCAACGAGTCGATTGCGATCTACCAGCCGATCGCGGATTTAATTTCGGTCGATCACGACGAATTTTAAATATACAGACATACCTCGATTTGTGCACCTTGTGCAATGTAATTTTTGAGATGGTAGATCGCGGCACATTTTGAAGGAAAAAAGCAAATCGCATCACAAATTAAGTAGGCCACTCTTGGCTTAGAGCATAATTTTATCTAGTATTCAGAAGAGGCATCACCGTATGAAGCTTTTGTGCGTCACAAGCAATATCTGGTCTTTTCCATTCTTTTCAAAAATTGGATGAAACGACACTCCAATTTCATGACAAAGATTTTTTTTTTTTTTTTCGGGTTTGCTACTTTAAATCTCTTCGGTTCTTCCGTACTTCACTGGATTGAGTTTGACCTCCATATTTATGCAAGTGTGATAAACTAGTTTTTTATACGTCAAGCATATTTACAGTCAAGGTAGATAACTTACTCAAGTCATCTCTTAGGTGTTCAACAGGTCTAACCTGCATAAAAAGGTCTTCAATTTTTTGGCACATTTCTAGAAATGTGCCAAAGTTGAAGACCTTATACAGGTCGTCGCTTCTGTTGGTCATCCTGCATGGCTAGTTCTGATTCAATGAATTCATGGGATCACTTAAACTGCTTAGACAAAAATTATATATCGTTACCAAATATCAACAAATGTTTTGGATATTAATGGTAGGGGGAGGGTGTTTTATAGAGTTTAAGAGTAACAGTGACTAAGGTCATATTGCTCCGTGTATATTGTCTGTAAACTGTGTGTTCTGAGGTCGATTTTCTGTTTGCTGGACGAAAAAGCGGACTTCACGAGGAAAAAACCCCGCTACCCTCGCCTGAGACCGACTAACCCAGCCACGTTGTAACTCGAACTCAATCTTTTCCACCTGGTGTGGGGAAAACAGCGAGAATATTCATTGTATTGAGTTTGACATTGAATGTACAGGGTGATTCTAAATTATTGTCGGGGTTTCCATGGCCTATAATTTTCTAACCGGAAACAACAAAATAAAACTGCTTACGGAATATGGAAGTGTAACTCAAAAAGTTTTATTACCTATAGAATCAATACTGCAGAATGTTAAACAACTTCAACATGCGCGCCTTTCGTGGCACGTAAGATGTCCAAGCGATATTCAATTTCCCTGCAAGTGTTCTCCAGCATTTGCGGTGTAACTGTCGATCGCAGCAACAATTCTGAGCTTCAGTTCATCGAGGGAGATCACAGGGGTCTTGATTACAATGTCCTTCACATATCCACATAAATTATTAAAAGTTATTTAATGGATAGGCAGATTATTATAAGATCCCAACATCTAACATTTAATAGAGTTATTGATCGCGGTTGTCCACAGGGATCTGTGTTGGGTCCTATTTTATGGAATCTGGTCTTAAACCAGTGGAACAATCCCTAATTGTTATAAGGTGGCTTATGCCGATGATTTGGTTTTTTGTGCGTTACAAGATCTAGAGTAGTCTTAGAAAGTAGAATGGAGGTTATTTGACTGATTGGGATACAATAAAAAAACTAAAAATTTCATCTACTAAAACTGTCATGATGTTATTAAAAAGAAAATTAGACTACAACAGACCACCTCGATTATTAGTAAACAGTAAACAAATTCCTCTTGTTTCTCAGGTAAAATATTTAGGGGTTATCTTAGATGATAAGTTATTGTTTTCACAACATTTGAATTATTTAAGTAGGAAAATAAAAAATTACACTGCCTCTATAGTTAGGGTTACCAGAAAAGATTGGGGATTCGGTAAACGCATTTTGTATCTATATTATAAAGCTATTTTTATTCCGATTGTATCGTATGCTGCATCAATCTGGTACGTTCGTACTGAAAATGTAAAATTTAAACAAAAACTATTATCGATACAAAGAACAATATCCCCGTTTTGACTGTTTCGACTAATGCTCTACAGGTGATTGCGGGGATATTGCCTTTGGATTTAGCAGTCGTGTATGGAGCTTTTTGTTACATTATACGTAAGGGAAAACAAATTACATTTATGGGGAATTACTAATGAAGTTTCTTCTGCAATTAGCAAACAGAAGAAAGAAATTTTGGTGAAATTAATTAAATTATGGCAGGACCGTTGGGTTTCCAGTAGTACTGGTAGAGTAACTTATTTATTTATACCTAGTGTCGTTTTTTAATTTTAATAACAAATTGCATTGCTGGTTTTATCCAAGTATGGAATGCTCATACATATTTGATTATGGAGCATGGTTCCTTAAAAAGTAAGTTGCATCAATTTGGTTTAGTGGAAGATCCTTACTTGTTTGTGGATGGTTGGAATCATGGGATCATTTCTTATATGAATGCAATTTGCATTACGAATTTAGATTAGACTTATTTAATTTGGTACCTAATTTTATTAGGGGTTCTGAATTAATTTTATAATATATTTGGCTGTCTAATGAAAGAAATTTAGTAGAATTTCAACGGTTTTGCAGGTTGACATTTAATAAAAGGAGGCGTACCTGTGATTACTAATACTGAGTAAAGACCTGTACCCTTTTTTTTTTTTCCCCTCTCTCCTCTGGATGGATAGACATTCTGTCTTTGGGGGGGGGGAGAAAACTTTTTTTTTTTTTTTTTTTTGCAGGCTTTGTGGAATGACCATGAGGTGGGATTGCCGCACTCAGTAAGAAGTATTCTCCTAGTTGGTGCATGTTTTTTTTTTTTTCTTTTTTGCTGGCTCTTGGGTGTGATCAGCCCAGGAGCAGAACTGCTGGCACCCACCAGTCTTGCACACTTACTGGTGGGTGCGGGATATAGGTGCATTATGCACCGCCAGAGTTAGTAGACCCAGGCTTAACTCCTCATGCCAGGGATGGTCACCAGGTGGTAACTGCCCAATGGACTATCACCTGGTGGCAGAGTAGCCTGTTTCACTTTACAACACATTACACACACTTACACTAACGGGCCATTATGAGAACATAGTATTATATGCTAAATTGGTGGAGATGGATGTATGTCCAGGTACCACCCTTCGACAGTTAAATACATACATACATATCCACACTGGAAGAAATCAAGTGGCGTAAGATAGGGTGAGCGCAGAGGCAATGGAATCGGTCCACCACACCCAACCCAGTGGCCAGGAAAATGCATGTCAAGAAATTCTCGGACAACAAGAGCCCAATGTGGCGGTGCACCACGTTTGGCTGATGATTTTCCAATTGGGGTAACAAATACAGCTGAAGCATGTTGAGATAGGTCACCACTCTCACTGTTTTTCCACAAAGAAAAGGGGCCCCAAAATTTCTGAACATGACAAAGCACACCAGACATTGACCTTTGGCTATCTTTCTCGAATGGCATGAGGGTTTTCTGATCCCCATATTCTGCAGTTATGATGATTTGCCCTCCCTGATACGTAAAATGTTGCTTCATCACTAAATCTCCATCTCTGAAGGTAATTTTCATCAGCTTTGACGTTTGATAAAATGTATTGGGCAAATTGGAAACGGCGGGGTGTATCGTTCGGCTTTAAAGCTGCACAATCTGCAGTTTGTAGGCATGGAGGTGAAGGGGGGTTATGAACAACCCTCCAAAAAGTCGTTTGTGGTATACCTAACTGCAAAGAAGTTCATCTAGTTGATTTTTGTGGCCTTCGAGAAAACGCTTTGTGGATTCGATCAACATCTTCCTGCCAAGTGCTCGGTCTTCAAGCTCCTTTTCGGTACAGAACACTACCAGGCTCTTTAAATTGCTTTAACCAACGTCGGATAGAATTATCTGAAGGTGGATCTTTTCCATACCGAGGTCTGTGATAACGGACTTTGTTTCGGAAAACCAAAGTACACACATTGCTTTCTCTTGAACAGTCGCCATTTTAAAGCAATGGCGTCAATATCTCCCAGACATCAATGCGGCGAGTACAGCATTGCCAAATAAAACTTTTTGAGTTACACTTTCATATTCCATAAGCAGTTTTATTTTGTTGTTTTCGGTTTGAAAATTATAGGCCATGGAAACTCCGACAATAATTAGAATCAGCCTGTATTTTGTAGTTCCTTTTGGTAGCAACATGAATGGAATAGAAGCCCTATCCTCTGAAGCCTGGAAAAATCTTTGAAGCCACAGTGCTATTCTGGCATTTTGCCATATGCAATATATTGCAAATCGTAATGCATGGATATCAGCTGCATTCTATCTCCATGGAGTTTTTCCTAATGTCGCGGCACACTACAATGTGCCGTTTTTTTGTTATAGGATGGTTTAGGAACATCAGCAAATAAAGCCTTACTGTTCCATATAGAATGTCTGCAAATTGCGTGTCATTTTCCCACATTTCACATAGGTGGTTATGGATGCATGTCTAGGTGCCACCTTGCAACAGGATTATACATACATGACATGTATGTATTTGATACATGATGAATATGTAAATTGCGTGTTGTTTTTGCCACTGTTTAGATCCAATGGATCAAACAGGATCCTGTGTTATAAATTTTATTTTTCATGTATATATGTACAATTATGCTTTTTTGTATAGTTAGCATTATCGTACAGTTGTAACAATTTAGTATAGTTGTTCAGTTATACGAACTTATATAATACAGACTTTCTCCTTACAAACTGCATCTTGGATGACGTAAATAGTTATGGAATTATATACAGTATGTACCCTTTGGTGTTTTGATAAATATCTGTGACCTTGTCTTGGAGCACTCCTCAGGATATGAACTATGTAAATAACGTGCTTTAACTTCTAGTTCAAAGATTGAAGGTACCTGCTGGAGATGAAATCTTCACTCCTACTTTTTCTCTATTTTCTTGCTACTGTTCTTAATTCTTTCCTTTCCTCCTGTCGATCCATCACCTTGCTATACTATTCCAATCCTACCCAGTTCCCATACTTCTCCTATCTCATGCACTTCTTCTGTTTCCTCTCTATTGGCATATGCCTAGAACTTGTCCTATGTAGATGCAGCAACACGATATTAGTAAATCCTGGCTGCCTCCACATGGCAGGGATGGGGGGTGGGACACAGTGACCAGGTGTTGCTGCTTCTCACCTGCTAAGAGCCAGGTGCCGGCCGACAACACAACACACTACACACAAATGGCTGGCTTTGGTGCAAACTTCTTTACAAGATGTAAAACAGCGGCTAATGGGGAGAACCCTGGGGTCAGCCAAAACAACACATGAATATCCCTGAATATCCCCTATAAGTTGTATGTTCTGAGGATCAATTTTGTGTTTTCTGGAAAAAAGGGAAAAAAACCCCTTAGTTTCCGGAGAAAAACCATGCAACCCTCTCCTGAGATAGACTACCTCATCCACGTAGTTGCTGCTATGTTGTTTAATGGCACAAGGGCTGCTAAGGCCATATTGTGCCATCCACATTGTGAAAAATGCCCATAAAAATACCTCCCATCATTGACAGTACTCAAACTAAAGTCTTTACCACCCAGCGTGGGGAAGAAGCAATTCTACCAACTCTGCTACCCATGAGGGCTACTAGTTGGGAACCATTGCACTGTGCCATCCAGGTGGGTCATATACAGAATAGATATGCTCTTCAAATCAGTTTAACACAGGCTGAGAACAGAAAGCAATGAAATTCTGTTGTAGAAGGCAAGGAGTAAACGTTTCAGATGATAGCTGGAATTCTGTAATTTTATCTTTATGCATAACTGAAAAGTTTTATTTGAAGATTTGATAAACATTGCTAGCAATACTGATATTGGTGCAGAGAATAATAAGATGGTAAATTAGAAGCATCCTCACGAGAAACAGCGATCATACTCAACCATTCTCCCAACACCATGTAGAAAAGAAATGAGTTCGGATCCCATCAATGACATGAATTTTTTATGTGCTTTTTTTTAGAAGATACAGAGTTAGTTGGTCTCATGTGATTTGAAGGCTCCTATGATAAATATCGAGAAAACATTGTAGGAGAATGAAATTATGGACATAGGTACAGAAATCATACACAACCATAGCAGATCTAAATATGAAAAATAGATTGAATCATATCTAGAGTGAATAATTTTCTCAAGCAACAGCCAAAAACACCCTGTATAAAGCTATACTTTATACAGGGTGTTTTTGTATATGAAGCTGTCATCCCTCCAAGTATAAAGCTATACTGGAGAGGTGAAAGCAATACAACGCTGTCACCCCTCTCATTAGTGGAAAAACTCATTGCTTGGCAGGTATATAGGTAACTAGATGGCTGCATTCACATAGACGGTATTTCGATGTCAGTATGGATAAACTTCGTGAGTTAACAGACTTTGAAAGAGGGATGATATTGGGTGCCCGACCCATGAGTCTCTCTATTGCATAGGTGGTACAGAAATTGCACTATCCCTATTCAACAGAGTCAAGAGTGTATCAGGAATATGGAATTTCCAGAATAACATCTCATCATGGACAGCACCGTGGGTGGAGAAAGGTGGTGGATGAATGTGGCTGTCGACGTCTGTCTCGTATTGTTTCGGCCAACTAGAGAGCGACAGTAGCACAAATCACTAACAAGTGAGGTGCCAGAAATGTCTCCACCAAGACCATCAGACGATCATTAGCCGCAACAGGTGATGGGAGCCACCAATCCCATTGCTAACACCACGACACAGGACTCTATGCCTCAACTGGGCAAAAGAACATCGGCACTGGACCTGGGATGATTGGAGATGGGTGTCCTGGTCCGATGAGTCCCGTTTCCAGTTATTTGAGTGGACGGGAGGGTGCATATCTGGTGGAAACTGCACAAAGCTATACACCTGTCATGTCAACAAGGAAGAGGCAGGTGGATGGTCAGTAATGGTCTGGGGAGTGTTCAACTGCCACATGTTGGGACCTCTAGTACATCTAGAAGCAACTCTGAATGGCCAAGGTTGTGTGTCCATCTGCATCATTTCATTGTCATCATGAACCCACATGGCAATGGACTCTTCCAGCAGGACAATGCGCCTCCCCAAAGAGCCATGGTAACTAGAACATGGTTTTAAGAGCATTCTGCATATTTTACCACCATGGAACAGCCTCCGCATTCACGCACACGAACCCTGTGGATAATCTTTGGGATGGTGTGGAAAGGTCTATCGAGCTTTGGATCCTCCACCCAGGAATGCGCCGGAATTATGGACAGCGGCGCAGCAAGCATGGATGGAAATACCTGTGGAACGCTTTCATGAACTAGTGGACTGAATGCCTCACCATGTGACTGCCCTTATCCGGGCAAAAGGTGGGCTTACCCATTACTAGGTAGGTATCCCATGATTTCTGTCCACTCAATGTATATATAAACAGTGGAGACAGTGCTACAAAACGATATATTCATCATCTAAACTATTTATGATTTAAGTAAATGAATGTACATGTATATGTTTTATGTGGAAATAAAATTTAAGTACATATGTATACTTTTGTGATTCGCCACTTTAACAGACTTTTTCAATTAACCGACTAGCTACCAGTCCAAGTCACACTGGATAAGATAGCTTCTACAGTAGAAACCCTTCTTAGGTTATCCAAGAGAAAAAAAAAATCTCTGACCATATTATTATTATAATTAGCCATATGGTGCAAGGAAGCCTGAGGCTTTTGCTACCAGCCAAAAAAAAAAAAAAAAAAGAAAAAAAATTTCGGAGTTACCCTGAGAGAGAGAGAGAGAGAGAGAGAGAGAGAGAGAGAGAGAGAGAGAGAGAGAGAGAGAGAGAGAGAGAGAGAGAGAGAGAGAGAGAGAGAGAGAGAGAGAGAGAGAGAAGTAAATCACCAAGAAAGATATCCAACTCAGGACCCTGGGTGTGCCAAGCCCATACTCACCAGATATGAGCCCATTTCAATGTCTGTTTTTTGAGATCAGTGTGATCATCCCAAACCAAACATCAGATATAGTCAACCAATATAGCTTCATCCCACCTTCCTTGGTACCTCTTCTCCATTGACTGTATATCCTAGTAGAATATATATCCCCATGCACTCAACTAAACTTGTAGCAAATGGTTTACTCAAGTAAACCATTCTTTACAAGGAAAACTGACTGTCTGGACATTTCATTCAGCATTTTGTCTTCCAGTTCCTGGAAACCAACATCTGCTACATGCTACCTTTTCACTTCTGAATCAGAAATTTCGGAAACACATTGCATATGCTTGAAGGTGGGACCTAGAAGATCCAATGCTTTAACAAATTTTTGACCATTCCCTGCTGGATATGAAGTGGTTGAAGTAAGACTGTAACTGTCTACATGTCCATGTATCACATTCTTGATCAATCATAATTAAGCTCAATGATGTACTTCATTATATTGCCACCTCTCTCCAAACTACTGCCATCAGCTGCAGGGGCTTTACTTGCCTTAGGCTTCAAAGTTTTTCTAATAAATAACCTGTAATAACTTCAGTATCACTAATTTTGTACTGCTAAGCTTCACATACAGGTTTCCTTAACATGAAGGATCTTTTAACTGTAAAGATTGATCTTCAGTACCAGTTCAATTCATCAGCAACATCTGCTGTGTTATCTAGGGCTTTCTAGCATCCATTAGAGTGAAGTGATCTAATTTGTTTTCTATTTTGTTTGTATTTGCATGAGGGAGAGAATGCTGTGTTATATTCTGGCACAACCACCAGGTCAGAAGATTCTTGTCCCCATTCATCTTTGTTCTCTTAATGAGTGACTTCTCATAATCAGCCTCTGCCTGGCTAACCTCCAGGGGCTCACATCTGGTGAGTATGGACTGGCACACCCAGGGTCCTGAGCTCATTATCATCATTCTTCTCTTTCTTGGTGATTCTCTTCTACCTCTCTCTCTCTTTGGGTAATTCAGAATTTTTTTTTTGTCTGGTGCAGCATAAGCTTCAGGATTCCTTGCACCATATGGTTAATATAACCTTTCATGTGATACTGTTGCAAAAATCTCCTTTTCTGTTACTGTTACTATCATATCAAAAACATATGACTGTTAGCATTCGTGGCGAGCAGACTTATTTTGGTGGTGCTCTTCATAATGATTACAGGGGATTAGTGGAGTAGAGTAGGATTACAGAGGTTTGAATATTGCTTTTAAATAATTTATTTAGTATATTTTAAAGTTTATTTTGATATAATTTATTTTTCCCTGTAATAGTTTGACTTTATATTATAAATATAATTTTTTGAAAGTTACATTGATATTTAGTAAATTTTACAATGATTGTTACAAAATTTGCCTTGAACACTGTCAGAGAGTATCATGACTCATAGGGAATTAGCCGATGGCGATTAGCGGGTGAGTCATGATTTTATTCTTTACAGAACCTGCGGCGTGTATTCCAAGGTCAACCTAGTGGATAATTGGAGCTCACCTGGCGATTCTTTTCTTTGTCAACGTTGTAGTACCAATCAGGAGTGTACCAATCTTAAGTTAAAATTTGAGGCATTGCTAGAACAATTTGAGTCACTGAAAAAATGGATGCTTGTCCTTGAGAATAATATACCTGGGAGCTCATCAGGGGCTCAAGTCTCTAGTAACCTACCAAGTGATGGACTCCCAATTCAGGCCCCAGAACAGAATAACCAAGTGCAAACTACTCTGGTTAAAAAGGACTTAGTTCTATTAGAAGATTCCATTGTCAGAGAAACGGTAAATATTTTTTGTAATATGGATAGGTGGACCAGAATCAGGGTATGTCTGCCAGGAGCAACAATTAATGGTATCACCTTAAAAATTCTCTAACAGATTGTTAGATTTTTAAGGAAAGTAAAGAAAATATTATTATTCATGTGGGGACTAATGATATTAAGCGCACATGACCTGATGATTTGTTAGACAAATAAAGGACTATGCTGAAGAAATTCCGAAAGTTAGGTCACAATGTCTATGTGTCTGCAATTTTGCCCAGACATGATAAGAGGGATTATATACTGAAAGCCATGTGGATTAACTCAAGGCTTGAAAGGCTCTGCAAGGTTTTTGGGGAGAAAATTTTTATCCACTTGGCCCACACTTGTAGGTAAAAGGAATCTGTTTTGTAGAGATGGGATACATTTAAACAAAGGTGGTGCAAGGATTTTTGCCAGTATTATTGAGGATACCTTAAAGGTTCAGGGAAACTATTAGTTTGGGGAGACAAGGGTAATATAGCTATACATCTGATAAAATTGGTCAAAGTAACACTTGCACAAACCTCAAGAATTCTTGTTTGTTACTGCAACAGAAAATATTAGCAAAATGTTCTGATAGCAGAAGCGTTTCAAATGAATGGGTAGCTAATGCCAGGAAAGCAAGTTTAAATAACTTTAAGGGGTGGGTGGGTGTGTGTGTGTCAGGATAGTTAACCATACAAAAACACTAAGTCTTAATTTTTTTATACAGTAATAATGTCAGAAGTGTCATCAATAAAATGAGTGAATTTGAACTGCTGGTTAGGTCAAGTAACACTAATATAATATGACTTACAGAAAAGTGGAGCCAGAGGGAAATAGGGGATGATGAATTTCAGACAGAAGGTGTGATGGGGTCATGCTTCTTATCAAGAGCAGCCTGAGCATGATGAAAGCTTTCCCAGACTAAGGCCAGATGATTGTGAAGCTTATGGTGAGAGCTTCTACATGCAAATGGCATGGGAAATTAAGCATGACTGTCTTATTACAGGTGGTTTTAATTTGCTTCTAATTGATTAGAGCAAATGGAGAGGAAACTCCACATGGGGGACAAAATTTTTTAATCAAATAGATGATTGTTATTTGTGTCAATATGTCACGGAAAGTATTAGGGAAAATAATATTCTAGACCTGATAACCCATGAACCAGGTGAAATAATAGGGTTGACAGTACAGAAATGCTTCTACAGGGATGGGATACACTTAAATAGAAAGGGGGCAAGAATATTTGCTGATGCTATCGAGGCAGTGTTAGGTGGGTCGGAACACTGCTAGCTTGGGGGGATACAAGGACTAATAGATTAACAGTAGCCACTGTCTGAGGTGAAAGTGATTCTTGCACTGCTTCTACTGGAATGAGCAGCAGCCTGGAAAACAAGATGCAGGGTATTTCAGAGACTGCTGGGAATCATTGCAGTACAAGTAAACACATGGGTTGTGTTAGGGTAGCTAAGAATAGGAACAGGTGCATATATACTTGCATGTACACCAATGCTAGGAGTTTGGTAAATAAATTTGATGAATTTGAGCTATTGCTCAAAACATCAAAGGCAGATATTGTTGGGATATCAGAGACATGGTGTCACATAGATATAAGGAATGCAGAAATGGAATTTGGGAAGTACAATGTGTACAGAAAGGATAGACAGAATAGGAAGGGAGGAGGGGTTATGCTATTAGTTAAGAAATACATAAAATCCAAGGAAGTGAAGCCAGTCGACATCGCTGGACAGTGCAGTGTCGAGTCAGTTTGGTGTGACATAAGCATTGGGAGATCAAAATTGAGAGTAGGAGTGTGCTATAGGCCTAATGACTCTGATGAGTATAATAAGAAACTGTATGGGGAAATAGAGTGGGCCAGTAAATAATGGGGGATTTTAATTTCCCAGATATTGACTGGAATTTGTGGATTGGTCACTCACACACTAGCAAGGCTTTTGTGATTTAATGGATGATTGTTTTCTACAGCAGCATGTTCGGGAGGCAACTAGAGGGAGTAATACTCTTGATCTCATTATCAGTAGTGATTCTTCATTGATTAAGAATCTGCAAATAAGGGAACCACTAGGTGGCAATGAACATAGTGTGCTGAAGTGGGATTTACTCAAAGAGGTAACTACCATCAGGGGTAAAGGGAAGGATTTTTGCTTTCGTAAAGGCTACTACGATGGTCTGAGACAGTATTTAAATTCTATACAGTGGGACCAACTGATGATGTTACCAACAGCAAATTCAAAATGGGAAGCATTCAAAGAGTTTATCTTGGAAGCTACTAGGCTTTACATACCAACTAAGAAATATTGTTCAAGGTTTAGGCCTAAATGGATGTCAGATGAACTAATGAGACATATGGCATAGAAGAAAAATGCATGGGATACATATAAATTAATGGGTAACATGGAAGCCTATGATAGATATAGGCTGGTCTGTAACCAAGTCACAAAGGAGATTAGGCAGACAAAGGCAGATTATGAGAAATCCTTGGCAAAGGATGCAAAGAAAAATAGAAAAGAGTTATTTACCTATGTAAACTCTAGAAGGAAAGGGATGAATCAGATCGGTCCAGTGGATATTGATGGTTTAACTGTTGATGATCCTGCTCAGGTGGCTAACAGACTAAACGAGTATTTTGAATCTATATTCACACATGAGGAGTTATTCAGGAAGGGGAATGCCAGAGGTGAAATAAACTCTGGCAGTGAGCTAGATGATTTTGAAATAACTGAGAGGAAAGTGGAGAAGAAATTGTTGAGGATAAACAAAAAAAAACACACCTGGGGTGGATGGGATCTATCCAGCTATATTAAAGGAGGCAGCAAAGGAAGTAAGCAAACCCTTAGCCATAATTATGAGAGCTTCTTTGGACACGGGAGTACCCATAGACTTGAGATGTGCAAATGTGACCCCAATTCACAAAGGAGGATCAAAGGCTGACACAAGTAATTATAGACCTATGAGTTTAACTTCTGTTCCAGGAAAAGTAATGAAGGCACTGGTTAAAGAAGCACAGCAGGATCATCTAGACAAGACTTCCGTTATAACTCAGACACAGCATGGTTTTGTTAAGGGAAAGTCTTGCCTGACCAATCTGATTGGATACTATGATGCAGTCACAAAAGAACTGGATGCAGGGAATAACTTTGATATTATATATTTGGATCTTAGAAAGGCTTTTGATACTATTGCACATGGAAGACTGCTGCACAAATTGGAGCAGTGTGGCATTGGAGGCAAATTGCTGCTATGGATAAAGTAATGGTTGAGTTGGGAGAAGACAGAGAGTCGTAATCAATGGACACTGCTTATCGTGCACAAATGTAATTAGTGGGGTCCCTCAGGGTTCAGTGTTAGGTCAATTGTTGTTTTCTGTATTTATAAATGATATTGATGATGGTATATCAAGCTTAATGTCCAAGTTTGCAGATGATACAAAGGTTGGCAGGGTTGTTAAGGACACTACTGACAGTATGCTGCTGCAACAGGATCTGGAAAGGTTAAGCAGATGAGCTGAGAGGTGGCAAATGAAGTTTAACATTGACAAATGTAAAGTACTGCAATGGGAATCAGTAACCCCAGAGTAACGTATCAACTCTGTGGTATTACACTGACAGTGGTAGAAAATGAAAAGGACCTGGGGGTAACTGTGCAGGCAGATATGAAGTATTCTGAGCAGTGCAGACGGGCTGCAAGTGTAGCTCATGGTGTCTTGTCAATGATATACAGGAATTTTTCTAGCAAGGATAAGGAAGTGATTATTCCCTTGTATAAGGTAATGGTCAGGCCATACCTTGAGTACTGTATACAGGTCTGGAGGCCTCATTTCAAAAAGGATGTAGAGCTGCTGGAACAAGTACAGAGAAGGGCAACAAGATTAGTGAATGGAACAAAGGGTTGCTCTTATAAAGAAAGCCTTAAAGTTTGAAAATTACTGTGTCTAGAGACTAGGCACCGGCGAGGTGATCTGATAGAGGTGTATAAAGCCTTAAATGGTTTGAGCATGCTCAATGCTGATGGGATTCTTCCTCTTGCTCAGAATAATCACATGAGAGGGCATAAATTCAAATTGAGGAAAGACAGATGTGCGAAAATTTGCCTTTAGCCAGTGGGTAGTTGGTTGTTGGAACAGACTTCCATCCCTTGTTGTGGTAGTTGATAGCCTAAATAAATTTAAGGCTAGCTGGACTTTTTTTTTGCTGATGCTGCATAAGCTTGCTTTCTTGCATCATATGCCTCTACTAATGCTAACTTCTGTAATATGATCCGTAGTACCAACCAAGGTCAGTCACTCAAATGAAAACCACAAAACTAACATAAAACGTTTATTATGCAAAAACTAATGATAATCTTGTGTCATATTATTGATCCAAGTCTACTGATAACAGTGAGTGCCAACATAGCACAATCTGCTGGCATTATTTAGCAATGTCCAATTTTCAAAGTTGCAACCCATTGCAATTATGCACCAAGGTAGACATGCAATCTGTAATCTCATTTTTAAATCCAAAATTAATAATGTGTTGAAATTTATCATAGAATGTTAGTTCAGTACGGTGAAACCTGCATGAGTCACTAAGTGGCTGAATAAATGTAAAAATGGTACTGAAAATGTTGAAGATTCTCTTTGTTCAGAGCAAGCACATCATGTCATGACACCAGAAGTCAGTCATAGCAGCAGTGAAAAAGTCCAAAATGCTGAATTTTGTAAATTTAAAAAGTTCTATAGAAAATTAAAAAGTTCCTCTAGAGGTAATTAAACAAATTAGGAAATTTGGTGATTTACCTCCAGAAGAAACTGTCACATTACTATGAAAGAAATTGCTACACAATGCAAAATTAGTGTCAGGTGCATACTTCTTAGAACAGTCACCACAGATGAATCTTAGATGCCCTATTACACACCAGAAAAAAAAGGTGCACATTCACAGCAGCACTGTACAGGTTCACATTGACAGAAAAGTCAGTACCCAAGTATCAGCTGGAAAAGTGTTACTCATTGTATTCTAACCACAAAGGAGTGATTTTTGATCATAAAGGATCATAAAGGAGTGATTCTAGAACATCATCTGGAGAGAGGAAAACAATGACAAGTGACAAATACATACACTGGCCAAAAAAATACGAACCTTTGTATTAAGACAGTCAGTCACAAACAGAAGAAATGAAAATAAATGCGAACAGATGCAAAGTAAACTGTGATTTGGGGTGATGATGTATTACCTTGTTGAGTATAGACTGCAGTAATCTGAAGCCAGAATGGGAAAAATGCATGATCTCTCAAACTTTGAAAAAAAAAGTCTTATTATGGGTGCACTTTTAGCAGGCGTCAAGATTCAAGAAATTAAAGACATAATTGGTTTCTCAAAAGCATCCATCTCAAAGGTTTTTAATGACTGGAAAGCGAGCGGTTCTTCTATATCTCAAAGGTGTAAATGTGGCAGAAGAACAGTACTTCAAGAGCGAAGCCATCGTACTCCAAGGAGGACTCTACAGAAAAATAGGGCATCTAGTGTGTAGCAAATAACATCTGAATTCAGCCAAGCTCAGAACTGCCCTATTTCAACCCATATACCATGCACATTATTTATGGGGCAATTGAAGAAATTGGGTATTGACAGTTGCTTGCCTAATCAGGAGCCACTTGTTTCATAGAAAAACAGAAAAATCAACTTCAGTAGTGCTGAGAACAGTGGAATAATGATACACTTTGCTTTGCACTGATGGTAGACAGCCAGTGTGGCAAGAACTTCATGAAGTGATGCACCCTGCTTGCCTTGTTAAAACAACTACAGCATCTAGAGGTGGTATCATAGTAAGGGGAATGTTTTGTTGGCACAGACTGATTCCATTGGTACCAGTGGAAGGTCGACATCCAGGGAGTACCTAAATTTTGTATCAGATCTACTACCCATGCAAGTTACAATTTTATCCCAAAGGTGATGGCCACTTTATGGATGACAATGCAATAGCACATCATGCCAGAATGGTTTGGAGAACATGAAACAGATTTCTACCATCTTCCCTGGCCCCCCACATTCACCTGATCACAATCTTATTGAGAATGCGTGGAATATGCCTGAGAGAGCTTTTTGGCAATGAAGTCCTATTCCTTCAACTTTGTTGCAGCTATGCAATATTTGGTTCGAAGAATGGTTACAATTAGACCAAAATGCACTAAACCACCTTAGTGCCGCACCACATAATTGCTGTTATTCGAAACAAAGGCAGCCCGATTCAATACTGAATAAAGGTTCGTATTTTTTTGATCAGTGTGTGTGTGTGTACTGTGATCAGTTTCTGAACCAAATAAAGTTAGAAATTCAAAAGAAACATGGTTTACTGTCCTCAAGTATGCGCCTGTACCATGATAACACCATATTGTGTCTGATTCACTTGCAACTGAATCAGATAAAAAAGATGAAGTTTAAGTTATCATCTCCATCCTCCATATTCACCAGACTTAGCTCCTTGTGATAATGACCTTTTTTTGTCCACTAAAAGATACATTAAGAGGATGTCATTTCTCATCAGATGAAGAGATCATGGTGGCAATGCACAAATGGCTTCAACAATCAACCACAAAACTTCTTTTGAAAAATCCGGCATTAGTACAACAATGGTGGATGTATCTATCTAACTTAATGGGGACTTGCTGTTTGTGAAATACATCTTTTATTTAAATTTTGCAGTTTATTTGAATGACTACTATAACATTCACTTCGGACACTGAGGATCTCATTATTCAGACAGGAATGGCCACAGATGATTCCCCCTGTGCATCCTGACTTCATCACTTGTACAGCATATATTCCAAGACCAATCCTAGTTCAACCGATGATTGTCAAGTAAAAAGTGCACTGAATTAAACCTTAGTGTGCTGCTAGAGGAAACTGAATCCTGAAGAAGTGAGTGGTGCCCTAGAATGAATAAACCTGGGGCCTTGGAATCCCAGGTTTATTCAGGTGATGCACTTAATTCAGGCCTCAAAGGGAGAATGAACAAGTGAAGACTGTTCTGGTTCAAAAGGACAGTTTTATTAGAAATTCTACTGTCTGAGAAATGAGTAACATTTTCTGTACAGGTGGACTAGAACCAAGGCACATCTACAAGGAGCTAAAACAGATAATTTTACCAAAATGTTGTCAGTATTTTAGAGAAAGGATTGGGGAAGAGGGCACTATTATTTATATGGAAAATAATGACATTAATTGCACACAAACTGTTGAATCATTGAATCATCATTCAAAAATATATGACATACAAAAAAATGCCACAAGTTAGGTCAGGATGTATGCATCTGCAATTCTGTCCTGCATGGCAGGAGGAACTATATACCGAAAGACTTGTGGCTTAACTCAAGACTTTTGAGAAATAAATTTTTATCAGTATGGCCCACATCTGTAAGTAGAAGGAACTTATTCTGTAGAGTTGAAAATATTTGAACAAATGTGGTGCAAAGGTCTTTGCCAATAAAATAACCCTAAGGATATCTTAATCTAACAACAGCCATGTGTTGGCATTTCAGGTACTCAAAAGAAATAAAAATAAAATAAAAACTTGAATATTAAAATGGCTATCAGAACATTCTGTGTAAATTTTAATATTCCTTCAGTATAGTTTTCACCTTATCTGTATCACTTATTTTTTGAAATCTAAGAAGAATGTTCATTAAAAAAATCGGATCAGAGATTAGGCATTCTGCATAGGCCAATATGCCCATTCATGTAACAGCAGGTTATGCACTTGTTATAATGCCATGAGTTTGTAATAAAAATGAACATCATGGGTCAGAAAAACGGTATCTAAGACAGTACAGTCCAGGAATTCATTTATTTCTGATTCCATATCTTAATGTTATTGTTTCACTCTGAAGTACATTATTTGATTATAATTTTTTTTGCATGGGCCCATTTTGCAGAAAGAGTAACTTGGATCAGAAGTTTCTGGTTGATGACAAAACTGCTATAATTGTTGTTAAAATACTGAGAAAAACAACATGCAACTCAAGATTACTCACTAGTTTTCCAATCCATTCCAAACCTATGGAATAGCATTAGTAATGACCATATGGTGCAACGAAGCCTAAAGCTTATGGTGCACCAGCCAAAAAAAAATATCCAGCTGACCTTTGAATTTCCCCAAACTGTCAGCCTCAAACACCCGTGTAGGTAACTTATTCCAGTAATTTATAACTCGCTGGCTAAAATAAAACTTCTTGCAATCAAGTCTAAACATCTCTCTCCCACAGCTGGAACTTAATTATGGCCCCTAGTTCTGTAATCATTTATAACCATGAAAATTTCATCCTCATTCATTTTACTTTTGCCTCTCGGAGCCTTAAACACTTCAATTAACTCAACCCACATATTCTAGTCTTTCCTCATGTATTCCCTTTTGCCGATCTCACCAGGCAAGTTAACCATCTTTGAACCCTTTCAAGAAGCTCAATATCTTTTTTTTTTTCTTAGCCCAACAACATATTGTTGTTGTTTGTTGTTATTTGGTTTTTAGGAGCATTAGCAACTAAGGCCATATTGCTCCGGGGATATGCAGTGATCATTCCCTGAACTTTCCGCATCCTCTGTATTTGGTCATCATGGGCTCGAACCCAGGTCTAATCAAGAAGCGTGTGCTATGCACTGCTGCTCCTGCCCACCTGGATACTTGCATGCATTTTTTTTTTTATATTTTCTTTCCAGTTTCAAGTGTTCAACTAGCACAGCATGGCACATAAAATACAACAACCACTAGTGCGACACACAAAATTTCCTAATGCACTGGCCTTCAGTTCCACATAGGCCTATTGTTACTGTCAGCAACACTTAAAAGTAATAAATTAAACCTTTATTATTACACAGTATCATTTTGATTTATAAAGTTTTATGCATGATCTGATTAACACACATACACCTAATTGCAGAAATTCAGTCAAGTATAGGAAAGTGTTAGAACGATAGTGGCGCAAATTATTTAATCTTTTAAATATTTAATTTTTAAATATTTTCAAAACAAAGCATACAATGGAAAATTTATAAAACTTGAAAAATATATTTTTATATATATGCTTAAAAGACATTCCACAGGATATACTTGAGTGTATTTCTACTAGCTGTTCTGATGCTTTTTTTTAATCGTTTGATGTTAACTTATAAAAAATTAATTTAAAAAGTTATTCCTTCTTATCTGCTGTACTAACATGATAATGAATACTTTAAAAAGTGCTCAATTTTAAATTACTGACTGTCTTTATTCAAAACATTTCAACAGTAACATGGAGTACTTACATATGCCTGTGGGGTGCAACTTTTTGGGGCAAGTCTGCTAAAGGGTAATGGTTTCAGGGAACTACTAGTTAGGAGAGCCAGGAGTGATAAATGTATGCATTTATCTGATAATACAAGCCCAAATAACACCTGCATCTCAAGAGGTCTTGTATGAGGCCTCATAAGAAAAAGAGCCTTCTGATTTTGCATTTTAAATTAATGTGAATATAAAATGGAAGATAAAATTCTGAAAAAGTACTGCAATAAGCAGCTATATGGGATGAGTTATGGTCACAGAATATAAAAAGACAGACCCTCGCTGACCAGGGATAGCCAGGTGGGTAAAGTGCCTGCCTGGCAACCCAAAGGTTGCAGATTTAAATCCCGCCTTGGGCTTGGATCAGAGTAAAATGCAAAAACTTTGGGAGGTGCGTTATGGACACAGAAGCCAATGCACCAACAACTAACAAAAAAAAAAAAAAAAAAAGGACAGACCCTCATGTGTGTTTACACACTAATGATAGGAGTGCAGTTGATAAATTTGACAAATTTCAGGTACTGGTCAAGTTGATAAATAAAGACATCATAGGAATATCAAAAAGATAATTTCATTCCAAAAAAGTAAATGCAAAATTTGAATATAGCAGTATAAGCATTGCTTGGCAATTATAAGCATTACCCCTCCTCCCTTTCTGACAGACCTGACTGAAGGCGGGGGGGGATAATGTTTATAATTGCCAAGAATATAGATTCAAGACAAATATATCCAATAGATTACTACACTCAATTAATATGGTGTGACATAAGCATTTTTCAAAGTATGGGCCATAGATAATAGTAAGGACGCATTATAAACCAGCTGTATGAGATGATGACTGTGATGAGTAAAATGAACATCTTTACAAATAGAATGGGCAAATGAACCAGAATGTCTTATTACGGAAGACTAATTTTCCAGAGATTGATTGGAACTTGTAGACTGGTTACTCAACTGGTAATCAGGCATTTCTGATCTGGAATTGCTGGATGAACTAGTTCTTACATCAGCATGTTAGAGATGCCACAAGGGAAATGGATAAAAAGAGAAATGGACAGAAATATTGTTGACAAGGTTATCAGAAAGGATCCTCACACATTAAGGATTTTCAAATAAAGGAAATTCCAGCAAGAAGTGATCATAGTGCACTGAAGTGGGATATATTTTAAAAAAAGCAGCTACTGCCAAGGAAAAGCGGTTTTTGTTTTCACAAGGGGAGGATTACAATAGTCCTGGACATCATAAGTTATTTTCAATGGGTCCAAATGGTAACTTTAACCAATACAAATGTTAAATGGAATGTGTTTAAGGAAGTTATTAATCTTTTTATTCTAACAAAAAGATATTGTTCAAGGTACAGACCAAAATGAATGACAAAACAGATTACCTTAGTGGCAGAGAAAAAAGATGTATGGGACAATTATAAATCAGCAGATAGTGATTTGATCATCAAAATGTTTGAGCTCCATGTTCAACAAGGTTGTTCAGATATTTGACAATATATGTTCTTCTCCCATTAAGCATCCTGGTTGAGTGCATCAAAGATCATACCTGCATCTTCTTCTTGATCTTCCTGAATATAAATTAGTCTGTAATAAAATTTCTCAGGCATGCTGAGGTAATTTACAAGAAGTCCTTAGCTAAGAGTGCAAAGAACAGTGCTAAGGACATCTTTGCTTATGTTATCAGTAAAGATAATATGAACCAGAACTGTAATGCTCAATACGTTCTACGTTGATATCAATGTTTATAAAATAATAAGGGAAGTTTACCTCAATATAGTACGTAGAACACTTCCGTATGATACTCTCCAGAAATTAAAACGAAAAACTTACATTAGAGTAATTAGATTAATTAAAAATCGATTTGATGCAATTAAAAATAAGAAAATTCTTTTAATTAATTTTCTTATTTTTAATTGTGTCAAATCGATTTTTAATTATTTGTTACTCTAATGTAAGTTTTTCGATTTTTTTGTTTTAATTTCTGGAGAGTATCATACGGAAGTTTACCTCAATATCATACTATATTGAGGTAAACTTCTCTAATTATTTTACAAAGTTATCAGTAAAGGGAAAGGAATCAACAATATGTTTGCTTGATATCTGTAGTAAGAAAAGCAGTGATGATTCTAAATCGGTTGCTGATAAGCAAAATATTTTACATCTACCTTCACATGAAGAAAGTTTTTAAATTTGAAAATACTAGTTAGGTAATACCAGTTGGTTCTAGTAAGGTAATACTATAAGTTGAATGATCATATAACTGAAAAGGACAAAGCTATTGCAATTAAAGGTATCAGGTATTAACAATATCTATAAAGTTATACCGAAGGAAGAGGAAGCAGTTAAGCAAACCTTAACTGCTTCCTATTCAGCTGTTATAATGAGAGTATCCTTGGATTCAGGCAACAATCCTACAGACCAAACACAAGTAAACATCTCTTCTATTCTCAAAGGTAGCTCAAAGAATGAAACTACAGACCTGTCACAGTTTGACTTCTGAACCATGCAAAATGGCATCCTTATTTAAGGTTGCAATACAAGATCGTCTGGACAGATATGGAACTTCAAGGAAATCATGGCATAGGGCAATGGTTAAGGGCAGATCTTATGTGACTAATCTAATTAGTTACTGTTAAAGGCAAATCTTGTGTGACTAATCTAATTAGTTACTGTTAAAGGCAAATCTTATGTGACTAATCTAATTAGTTATTAATTAGACTAATGTGACTAATCTAATCAGTTATTAATTAGACTAATGTGACTAATCTAACAGTTACTGTTAAAGGCAGATCTTACGTGACTAATCTAATTAGCTACTACAGGGTTGTTAACAGGGAAATGAATAGAAGGAATAACTCACACATGGAGCAGCTCCATAAGCAAGTGATGTATAAACTGGAGCAATATGGCATTAAGAGCAAGTTACTTGTCTTCCATCTGCTATTCATTTATATTCTGTTTGTGGGTAAACAAATAAGTATTATTTAATGCCTGCATTCTTCAGAAAGAAGAAATTTCATCATCAAAGGTGTGTGTAAAAAGGCAATGTAAAAAACAAAAAGCCATGTAGACTTGGACCAAGAGCTAACGGACCATTCTAAATTTTTAGGTTTTGCTCTTGGATCTGTTTGAGAGAAAGGGAAAGAGAGAGAGAGCATTCCATAGAATATGGATAATGGCTGTTATGAGGGTAATTCCTTGAGAATAACCCAGAGAAGCAAGCAAATGAATCTGGCTGATACCAATTTATTATGTTATTGCTCATCTTAGCTAGATTTTCAAACAACAGTTTGTTAAAAGATTTTCTACAAGATACAAAGCATTAGGTTTGGGTTCCAGCAAGCAGTCTAGCTATGAAAAGGAGTATCAACAGAAAATACAATCTATCATGAGCCTGGTACATGAACATCCTGAGCAGTATGTCCTGAGTATTAGTGTACCAGGATGAGTGCACCTTTAAAGTTCATGAATAAACTTTGAATTAAATTTGTATTCTCAGCACATGCAGATAATTATGCAAAAATGGACTTAACTTGATCCTGAATTTTTCCTGTTTATGCAATAACAAAGACTTTTGGAATTTCAGTAGAAAACAATCAAAGAAACACGCCTCTTGAAAGTTATAGGGGTTTCAGCTGTGTGGATTGAACTATGTAGGCAAAGGACACAGAGTCATTGATATTGTGCAGGCTCCCAACAACTTACTTCTATTTTAATCTGGAGCCAGGTGTGCCAGCTCCAGATTAAATAGTAGAAAGCTGTTCCAGTGGTGGAGTCAGACAACTACACATCCTTGCTGAGATTTTTCACAAGGGTATCACAAAATGTCAATAAGAGTTGCATTTTTAATTAACATTTCTGGATTTTCTTTTGCTCTGAGTTTAAATTTTGTTACTTGTAATCTTGGTCATAATAAGAAATATAAAGTAATAAGAAATAAGTAGAAAAGGATGGTAACAGTCAAACAGTGTGTATAAGGTTAAAAGCTCAAATATAACAGTAGTTCAATAGGAATTTTGTAAATGATGAATGATATCCACTTCCCCTAATTATCAGTTTTCCAAAACCCTTAAAGTTCCCCCACAATAATACTGGAAAAGACCCTTTAACCGCCTAAGTTCGAGTATATTCCATCTAAACAAAATAAATTCCTTCTATATACTGGAGTGGACTATGCTGATAAAAATCCTCCACCCCAAAATTCTGCAAAGTCCAAATCCCTCAAGTCTTGATTTAATCAAACACTTTCAAGCATATAATCCCTCCAATAGTGACAGTTCCATGAGCATAAACTACAGACACAAACATTCTGACCTAACTCATGACATTTTTTAGCATGGTCCTACAATTATCCAACAAATCATCAGTTTATATGAACCATTAGGTCCCACATGAATAATAATATTCTCTTTACACAAGATGAAATGGGATGATCCCATTTCATCCCATTTTTTCCAACAGTGCCATTCTATTTAGAAGTTGTATGAAAAATTTCATGTTACACATGCATTTCAGAAATTATATATATATATATATATATATATACAGGGTGTTTCAGTTAAACGTTTCAGAACTTCTAAGAGGGGTAAGGTACATCCTGGCAACTCGAAATCATATAGCAATGTGGGGTCGGAAATGCTTTCCTGAAGCGGTGTTGTACACAGAAGCACCATAAAGAAAAGAGACCGTAAGTGAGAAATCGTTTTAATAATACATGAAAAAAAGCAAAAGGTACATGGATTAAGGTAAGTGTTCGAAGTTTCTTCCACGGGCTACAATGCACGCCTCACATCTCCGACGCATGGACATCCGAACATTCTGGAATACTCCAGGCGAATTTCGAATTTCTTCGGCAGCTACTGCGATTCTTGCAACCAGCTCCTCAGCATTGTCAACAGGGGTGTCATAAACTAGCGATTTCATATGACCCCAGAAATAAAAATCAAGACATGATAGGTCGGGTGACCGAGCAGGCCAACGCACGGGACCACCACGTCCGATCCACTGTTGACCAAATGGGTAGTTACGAACATCTCCGCTATAATGGGCAGGGGCTCCATCGTGTTGGAACCACATTGTCTGTTGCGTCGATGCAGAAATCTGTTCATCTCTCAAAAGTTGTGGCAATACTTGCTGCAGAAAGATCAAGTAGATAGGTCCGGTTAGATGACACGGTAACAGGTGAGGTCCGATGAGGTGATCTCGCAGGCCAACGCACGGGACGTGGTGGTCCCGTGCGTTGGCCTGCTCGGTCACCCGACCTATCATGTCTTGATTTTTATTTCTGGGGTCATATGAAATCGCTAGTTTATGACACCCCTGTTGACAATGCTGAGGAGCTGGTTGCAAGAATCGCAGTAGCTGCCGAAGAAATTCGAAATTCGCCTGGAGTATTCCAGAATGTTCGGATGTCCATGCGTCGGAGATGTGAGGCGTGCATTGTAGCCCGTGGAAGAAACTTCGAACACTTACTTTAATCCATGTACCTTTTGCTTCTTTTCATGTATTATTAAAACGATTTCTCACTTACGGTCTCTTTTCTTTATGGTGCTTCTGTGTACAACACCGCTTCAGGAAAGCATTTCCGACCCCACATTGCTATATGATTTCGAGTTGTCAGGATGTACCCTACCCCTCTTAGAAGTTCTGAAACGTTTAACTGAAACACCCTGTATATATATATTTTTTTTTTTTTTTTTTTTTTTTAATCCTCGCCTTTTCCCATTATTATATGGGGTCAGCGTTTTTATTGTTTTGGCATGCAATTTTTACGGCCGGATGCCCTTCCTGACGCCAACCCTCACCCTTTATGCGGGCTGGGAATATGCGGTGGTCATTCCCTCACCTGCCGCATCCTCCATATTTGGTGGGTACGGGCTCGAACCCCAGTCTAATCAAGAAGCGTGTGCTATGTACTACTGCTCCTGCCCACCTGGCTACAGAGGCATATATATATATTTTTTTTTTTTTTTTTTTCATTTTATTAGAATGCTGGTAGTGACTGCACAACAGGACATAATCACTGACAACATAGGGACTAAAATGTATTCCATATATCAATAACATTGTTTTATTTAAAAAAAGTTAATGTATGCACTAAATTTTTTTAATGCAATCACATTAAATTTCAGGTTTGTTAAAAAATAGTAATAATTCATGATTTATAACATTTACATTTTTTTATTTACATATATACAAATCTATGCATAAATAAAATAAAATATGTAAATATATGTTTCTAAAATAAATTATATGGCAGTCACATATACGCAAACACCTTCTATTTACGATCAGTCGATCCTGTTTAGGAAACACCTTCAGATTAGAAAGCAGCTCTTACAAAATTATGAAATTTAACAAAACACTGGGCACCTCCGTAGCCAGGTGGGCAGGAGCAACAGTGCGTAGCACAGGCTTCTTGATTAGACTGGGGTTCGAGCCCGTGACCACCAAATACAAAGGATGCGGAAAGGTCAGGGAATGACCACCGCATATCCCCGGAGCAATATGGCCTTAGTTGCTAATGCTCCTAAAAACCAAATAACAAACAAACAAAACACTGAATAAAAAAAAAAGTGTGCGTGTATGTATGTATGTAAGAATTCTGTGTAGTGATGGCACCTGGAACATAGTTCAACTCCACCAGAAATCACCGTAATATTGATATATTTCTATAGTTTGTATACCATGTGGTTTGTATATGCCACTGTCATCTGGGCAGCAGCAAAGGGGTGCCCATCCTCAACATGAGGAGGTGGGCCTTGGTCATTATTTATAACAAAAAAACAAGCAAAAAGCAATGACTTTTGTGAGAACTGATGAATGAATGAGCAATATGGCAGATACATATAATTTCTGCACAAACACCATATTGCCCATTCATTTCTCCAATTAGCACACTGCAGCAAGCATAAGGTACAGTGCTTCAGCAATATACAGTATATGGATAGTCCATTTGATATGTATGAAAAATAAATAACTGTCAAATTGTTATTGATTTTCAAAAAAATTCAGAAAGAGCCAAATGTAAAATTTTATGAAATAGTAAAACATTTAATCCATTGGGGATTGAGTTACTACACGTGGGTAGACATATAGAAAATAACAATTGCAGGATTTTCATTGGTTTGATTTTAAAAAGTTAGAATAGTTCAACAAATCTTTCTAAATGAGCCAAATATAAAATTTTTTGAAAATCCATCCACTCAGAGTTGAGTTGTTGCATGCAGATGAAAAGAAAGATAGCTGGATGGGTTAGACAACAAGGGCTTTACATGCTTAAAAACATTATATGGATAAATTTAAAGAAATAATCACAATAAAATAGTGTTTTAGTGATTCACTATCTGGTCCTAAAAGACAGCATTTTGTAATGAACAATGCAACCTACGCCACAGTACAGACATCTGTGACACATATGACTGCAGAGTAGGCACCTGCAATATGATATGGTTGAGGTGTTTAAAGCTTTGAATAGCTTGAGCATGTTCAATGCTGATGGCATTCTTCCTCTTGCTCAGATGAGGTGGCATGAATTTAAATTGAGGAAGGATGATTGCCAGACAGACATGCAGAAATTTGCTTTTAGCCAGCAGGTATATGAGCTGCTGTTTTTTTTTTTTTTTTTCCAACAGACTATTGGAAAAAACTTCCACTTGTTGTGAAAGGGGTTGTTTAAATTAATTCAAGGAAGAACTAAACAAACTATTGGAGATGGGAAGTTGGGATTTTTTTTTTTTGGTTGATGCTGTATAAGCTTGCTTTCTTGCATCATTTTCCACTGTTCATGCACTTTGTGTTTCTAAAATAAATTATATGGCAGTCACATATTCATAATTTGCATATACACTATATGGTCTCCTATGTTGCATGAATTAGTTATCAGTTATGCGAATTAGTTAAATTCCCATAACTGTTTTATTTTTTAAAATCTGGTCACTGTTTTACCCTCCTTAAAAACTGATAACTTAACAGTGATCATTAATTATAGCTGCTGGCAGGAATATACTGGTTCTAGTCCATCTGTCTTTATTAAAAATAATGTTATATGTTTCTCTGACAAGTCTCCCAATAAAACCGAATTATTTTTAACAGAGCAGTAGTTAGTTTGTTAGTTAGTTATTTGGTTTTTAGGAGCATTAGCAACGAAGGCCATATTACTCCGGGGATATGCAGTGGTCATTCCCTGACCTTTCCGCATTCTCCGTATTTGGTGGTGACGGGCTCGAACCCCGGTCTAATCAAGAAGCGTGTGCTACGCACTGCTGCTCCTGCCCACCTGGCTATGGAGGCGCCACCAGAGCAGTATGAATAAATTCTATTCTGAGAACCAAATCGGAGGTGCATCACCTGGAAAATCATTAGATACTTGAATCCTCGATGAGACCAACTTAGATACAGATAGAAGTTTTACTTGTATCTAGAATGTCTACCTGTTTCTTCAGTGACTCAATTTCATCTAGCAGTGCACTAAGTTTCAATTTAAGATTGGCAAGATCATTAACTCCTTACAGTGGAAACAAAGGGAAAAAAATCATAATTAAGATATATTAGTTAACTTTTGAATATAGGTGATGAATATACACACTATAGGTTATACAGGTATTGAACTAATGACTAGCAGGGTAATTTCCCACAGCCTGTGCAGTGGCTGTGGGAAACTACACACGGGATACCACACACAGCCTCTGTGTGTGTGGTATCCTGTGCTGCAGCCTTTGAAGATCTTATAACAACCGTTATAAAAGTAAAAACTACAAAATAACTTTAGAAAATGTTATAGTCATTAGATTAACAAAGTATTTTATGGGAATTATGTTGATAACAAAACACAGCACTTTATGATCAAAAAGTAACTAATTTAACATAAAATAACCATATGTTTCAGAGGACTGGGACTGTGAAAATAAAATTAACAATAAAATTATAGCACACAGGCATAATGCCTATATGCCATTTTTATCCTAAACAGCACAAACTCAAATAACTGTAGAAAGAGTGGAGGTGTGTAATCCTGGGAACTCGGGTCATGGGAGATGGGGCGTTGGCTTTACAATACATGTTAACTTTATTAACCTTTGGCTGGGCACATAGGAATACAGTATCAACTTAAAACAGGAAAATACATGAATTTTCAAAAAAAAAAAAAAATGTGAAAATTTCAGCATTCCTCAGAGGAATGCTGAAAATTTTCCCCAATCATTAATTATTCTTTCATTGTTGACATAGAGCCATAAAAAAAAATTTTTAAGGATCCACTTGTTTCTAAAGATAATTTTTAATATTATTATCCAAAATGGTATCAGAATTGAGAATAAATTTTAAAGTTTCTCATTTTTAATTATTTCTTGCAATTTATCTCAAAAATCCAAGCATTTAATTCTTTACACCATGTCCTTCACTCCTTCACTATATTTCAGAAAATATTGAAAAGAATCAGCTTTACAAAAAAGTAAAGAATTAAATTTACAAAACAGTTATTACAGAAAATAACTTCAAAAAATTACAGAAATTAAATTTACAAGATATAAAAATTAAGCGGATAAAACTTGCCCAAGCCTGTTATAATCCACAAAATTAGAATTCTCCCAGAACATCCAACCACTGCCAATTTAGTAGAAGTAACAGAAATACATGGAATGAGATTGTAGTGAAGGAAGTTGTTGAGATATTTTTGTGAGAGTCTCATATTTATGATGCTAATCTAAATGGATGAAGTAGAGCAGTGTAAGACTTATAAGCAGGTTTCATCAAATGATAGAAGCCAGTTAGGCTATGTGGCATTGGATAAAAATGGGGAAAGGTTATACGTACTCTGAAAAAACAAAGGTTACATGTATCCCAAAACCTGCATTAAGGACAGGCAAACCAGTACATCAACTACGACACTATTTAAGTTAATGGCAGTTCTGTCTATATCTTGGCATGCAAATGTTAAGGCAGATGATGAATAAACAAAGAACTCAATACAGAATAAGTGTACAAGTAGCTTTGAGATGTCTTCTCTTATAAATAAATTGTAGGAGTGTAAGTTTTAAAGTAGTTTGAATACATACAAGATGGCCAGCATACAGTGGAGTTAAAAAAAAAAAAATATATATATATATATATATATATATGGCTAGAAGATGAGCAGAGAAAAGCTAAGAACTTGGTTATGGGAAAGGACTTTAAAGGGCTACTAGCAATTATCCATGAAAATTATCCTTAAGGTAATGTATTATATCCCAGTTAATACTCATAAAGTATTAATGCAAATGAAAAGTTATTAAAAAAAAGAAACCAATATTAAGTCACTGATTCCATCTAATTTGCCAATCGTTGGGAATATCTGAACATTCCATGGAGTATAACAGCGCAAAAACGATACAAAAACTAATCAACATTCAATTAGTGAAAACGATGCCTTTCCGAATAATAACATTAAGTAATGTATCACATAAGTAGCATTTTTATTTTTTCAAATGTCGTTATATATATGCTCCAACGAAATATAATCAGTAGGGCCATTTCTGTTGATGAACTCAGCATTATGAAACAGCCAAGTGTCATTTGGGATGACGTTTGCGATAATCGACCAGAAATACTGAGTAATCAGAGAAAGTTAATTTAAATGCAAGAGCTAAAACGTATCTGTCCTGTGTGTTATTCAGAATATATCAGTAATCCTTTCCATGCTATACATAGTCACAACAGCTAATGTAAAAAAAAAATCATGATTTCTAATTCGGTATTCTATAAAGTTAATTTATTTGTTTTTTTTTTTTTTTTATGAATGTCGAAATTTAATACATCCAACAAATGCGAATATTTTTTCATATAAGATCACAGTTCATTATGCACCTTATCTTCAAAATCTAATTGTCCAGTGAAACTTAAATTGTACAAAATAACGTTCTCGTAACTGCTGAACATAATTAAAATCATATAACAAAACAAGAATCCATTTAATGGATAATAGGGACACCACCTGTTTTTTTTTTTTTTTTGTTTGTTTATATTGTACAATTTTACACCGCTGTTCTTTTGTCTGAGATCGGCAAATTTAGAGAGATAGAAACTTGAAAGAAGGGAATACAATATAACTTACTAAAACCTTCGTGAACCTCTTCTCCAGTTCGTTTGACTCAGGCATCGGCATTTTCATATTGTCAACTGCACCCTGCTTTACCCGTTGTTCGCTTAGCTGTGATCGGGAAGATTCCGCGTTGCCCATTCTGGCAGACGATTTCCAGACTCAGTGACCATACGTTACGCGTCGCGAAAAAAGCATCCGCAAGCACAGTTTCATTACTCGATTATCCAACGCAACAAGTTGTGGTAATTCCAAATCTGACATTGGAGCTCTATAAATATGAATATTCATTTACACTTCTGAATGGCTTTTCATATACTCAAAAATCAAAGATCTTAGTACACATCTCACACTTTCGCGGACGGGAGTGAACACAGTTAACTATTTTCTTTCTAAACCCAAAAAATAGGTCGATGAGTAACAACCAAAAAGTGCGCAAGCGCAGGAGAAAGTTTTCGAACAAACAGCCAATCACTCTCCTCTGAACAAAATATCCGGGACATTCTGTATCACACTTTCTTCAAGTGAGACGTAATGCTTTTCGTCTTTCTTGTTTTTGCACTAATAAATGTGTAATCATGAAATACTCATGCATAAACCATCTCCTTCAATCTGTAATCATGATTGTAATGCTGCACCCCATGCAGTGAATGGCTATCCATAGCTTAACTTTTCATATTAACAATCATTATCTATAGAAATTTCGCATCATTGAGGTACAGTTCAAGAATTATATGGAAACTATAAGTTCACCTTCAGGAAGTTTCGGGTGACAAAGCTTGAATGAAAGCCATGGTGCACTATAACATGCTTCCTCCTTGGTTAAACTACACAAAAATTAAGAAAACTGAAAAAATGGCCACTAAGCGGCGCTTAGGCGTATTTGGTCTTTATTGCCAGAAAGGCTATTGTTTAATTAATATCACTATTTGAAGGTATCCTCAATCGCCTGAGAAGGCAATTTATGAATTATAAAACCCGATTTTCCAACTTTTTGAGCTTACCCCTTAATCCACTCAAGCAGCAACTTCAACCGTTTACCCCTCTCCATTATTCCATAACAAAATGTCGCGTGCTTTCAGTGGTCAAAGTACCATACCGCCAGGTCCGCAATTGAAGGGCGCCGGGGAGTCAAAGGGTTCGACAGTTGATTTAGTATGGTTGTCGGCTAAAGATTAAATTTACAAGATATAATCAATTTACAAGATATAATATAAGCGTAATCACGTGGGGGCTTTCGAAAATCTGGTGGTGGTGGAGGGGAACTCGGAATTTATAGATTCGTCACACTATGAATTTTTTATATGAAAAAAAAAACATGTTACCTAATATTTGTGCAACCACTACTCATAACTCAACATAGCATTTTATCTGATCCTTCCCATATTACCTATTTTGTAAATAGAATTTGTACGACGAAGCTACTTTTTTTTTTTTTTTTTTTTTTTACAGTTTTAGGCGCATCAGCCACTTAAGACCGTATTGTGCCGTAATATCATGTCAATAAATTGCGTGTGTTCTGTGGTCGGTTTGTGTGTGCTGGACGAAAACTCGAGTTTCAGGGAGCAAAATCCTGCTACTCGATCTCAGGCGAAAAAAAGCACCTGGGGTGGATGGGATCTGTCCAGTTATATTAAAAGAGGCAGAAAAGGAATTAAGCAAACCCTTAACCATAATCATGAGATCTTCCTTGGACTCAGACATATGACAGAGAAGAAAAATGCATACGATACATATAAAATAACAGACGACACAGAAGCCTATGACAGATATAAGCTGGTCTGTAACCGAGTCACAAAAGAGGTTGGGCAGGCGAAGGCAGATTACGAGAAATCTTTGGCAAAGGATGCAAAGAGAAACAGCAAAGAGCTTCTACAGTTTAGTTATGTAAACTGTAGAAGGAAGTGGATGAATCAGATTGGTCCACTTGATATCGATGGCTCAACTGTTGACGATCCTGCTGAAGTAGCTAACAAACCAAATAAGTATTTTGCATCTAAATTCACACAAGAGGAGTTATTCTGGGAGGGGAATGCAATAGGTGAACTAAACTCTGGCAGTGAGTTAGATGATTTTGTAATAACTGAGAGGAAGGTGGAGGATAAATTGTTGAAGATAAGCATAAGAAAGGCACCTGGGGTGGATGGGATCTATCCAGTTATATTAAAAGAAGCAGCAAAGGAATTAAGCAAACCCTTAACCATAATCATGAGATCTTCCTCATCTTCCTTGGACTCAGGGGAGGTACCAATGGATGTGCAAATGTGACCCCAATCCACAAAGGAGGATCAAAGGGAGACACAGGTAATTACAGACCTATTAGTTTAAATTCTGTTCCAGGGAAATAAATGGAGGCACTGTTTAAAGAAGCCTTGCAGGATCATCTAGAAGCATTGCAGGATCATCAAGAAGCATTGTAGGAACTCGGACACAGCATGGGTTTGTTTAGGAGAAGTCTTGTCTGACCAATTTAATTGGATACTATGATGTAGTCACAAAGGAACCGGATGCAAAGAATAATTTTGATATCATATATTTCGATCTTTGAAAGGCCTTTGATACCGTTGCACATGGAAGACTGCTGCACAAATTGGAGCAGTGTGGCATTGGAGGCAAATTGCTGCTATGGATAAAGGGATGGTTGAGTGGGAGAAAACAGAGAGTGGTAATCAATGGACACTGCTTTTCGTGGAGTCTCTCAAGGTTCAGGGTTGAGTCCATTGTTGTTTTCTGTATTTATAAATGATATTGATGATGGCATATATCAGGCTTAATGTCCAAGTTTTCAGGCGATACGAAGGTTGGCAGGGTTGTTAATGACACTGATGATAGTAAGCTGCTGCAAGAGGATCTAGAAAAGTTGAGCAGATGGACTGAGAGGTGGCAAATGAAGTTTAACATTGACAAATATAAAGTACTAAATATGGGAAGCAATAACCCCCTAATAATTTATCAGCTGTGTTTCAATCTCTACACTTATGGTGGTAGAGACTGAAAACGACCTCGGGGTAATTGTGCAGTTATATATAAAGCTTTCTGAAGAGTGCAGATGGTCTGCAAGAGTAGTTCATGGTGTCTTGTCGATGATATGCAGCAATTTTTCTAGCAGGGATAAGTAAGGTGATTATACTTTTGTATAAAGCAATGGTCAGGCCACACCCTGAGTATTGTATACAGGTCTGGAGGCCTGATTTTAAGAAGAATATAGAGCTGTTGGAGCGAGTACAGAGAATGACAACAAGATTAGTGAATGGAACAAGGGGTTAGTCTTACGAAGAAAGGCTTAAATTTTGCAAATTACAGTTTCTGGAGACTAGACACCGACGTGATCTGATTGAGGTGTATAAAGCCTTGAATGGTTTGAGAATAATCGCCTGAGAGGACATAAATTCAAATTGAGGAAAGACAGTTGTAGGACAGATGTGCGGAAGTTTGCCTTTAGCTAGCGGGTGGTTGATTGCTGGAACAAACTTCCATCTGTTGTTGTATAAGTTGATAACTTTAATAGATTTAAGGCAGAACTTGACAAACATTTGGAGCGAGTAGATGGGTGAAATAAGGGTGGTTTTTTTGGCTGATGGTATATAAGCTTGCTTTCTTGCATCAGGTGCCTTTGCTAATGCTAATGCTAATGCATGGAAGACCACTATACGTATTGAAGCAGTATGGCATTAAGGGCAAGTTGCTACAATGGATAAAAGGATGGTCGAGTGGGAGAAGATTGAGAGCGGTAAATAATGGACTGAGTTAAAATCAGGAGCAAATCTCCTGATTTTAACTCAGAATTTTTTTATTTTTTTTATTTGACAGTTTGTTAAAACTCAGTTTTTTGATTAAACATATATGGCTTAGAAGTCCAATCGATTATGTATATTTTATTACCTTGAAAGAATTAAAACAGACCGTTAGTAAGAAAATGGTGAATAAGAAGGAAGGGCAGTGAGATTGAGAAAATCGCCAGAATTCAAGTGAGATATAGTGAAAAGTATTTCTTCGAGAAAAGATGGGAAATCATTAATAGAAATTATTGTAGTGTATAGTGGTATACAAAGTGCACATGGAATGATCATCAGAGAAACAGAGAGAGAGAAAGAATTATAAATGGTAAAAAAGGAGTTCATACTGTCGCTGATGAAAGACAAGATGTTTCCAAAAGCATAAGAATTGAATGAACTTGATTTGAATTCACTGTGATCTTAGGCAACGTTCTTTATTTCCTACATGGTTGCTATTTCAACTCAGCTATAGAAATGGAATTCATTAGCATAATTTAATAAAAAAACTCGGGACACTGAGCTTACAGGAGAGAGAGTATTAATAAGAAAGGCACAAAATAACAAATAAAAAAAAGTCGGCTCAAACATGAATGTATTTTTCAAAATAATGCCCAAAAAACATTTATAGAGTTGTCATATCGCTTTACCAAATTCTGGAAACCTGCTGTGTAAAAGGACATCGAAAATTGTTACAAACCTTTGTAACACCCTAGTACTTCACTTTTCAACATCTGCTTCATCGGGAAATACACTGCTTGACAAAATTAATAGAATACGCAGAAAATGTGGTCTAACTCGTGTAGCTTGCGATGATGCTGGACAAAATTTGTTATGCTGCTATCATATATAGAACAACGATGAAATGAAGAGACAGCGAGAAACTTCGGACAGATATAAGGGACATTTATAGGGGTTGTATAAAAATTACAAAAAGGTCACATTGCACAAGTCAATACAAAATGCTCGAAAATATGGTCACATAACATCAATACGGCGCATGATCTTAAACCGCTAAACAGCCCTGACAGCGGTAAACCATGCTCAATATAAGGGTTTCTCTAAGATTCTGTGGCAACAAATCGCACTCTTTCAACAGCACAGACCTTAGCTCATCAAGTGATTGAGGATTCGGCTGTCGGCGTGCAATGCGACGCATAAAGCATCTCACACCTATTCGATCGGATTTAAGTGTGTGATCGTGCTGGCCACGGCAGTCGTTGGATATCTTCAGTTTCAAGATATTCCTCCACCACTTGAGCTCCATGTAAAGTGGCATTGTCGTGCATGAAGAGAACATCTAGGTCAAAGGTTCCCAACTTTCTCGGTTCAAGGCGCCCTTAGTATCCCAGTAATTTTTTCACGGTACCCCTAAGCCAAAAGAAATACCCAACACATGTGGATATGTGTTTATGTAAGGGGCGGCTCCTAGAACGTCATTTCAACTCCGCCTCGTATCTCTGTGAAGAATAGTATCACTACAAATGGGCCAGATATGTGTGTGAGTCGGTTTGTTGTATTATGTGTGTGTTCTGTTATGTTCTGGCCACTTGGCTACCCAGAAGCATCAATCACCTGGACAAATGATTTTGGGTACTTGTCCACAACCACGGGAAGGTGGGCCAGTTCCAGTAGATGGGACACCTATGGTCTCAGAGTATGAGACAAAAAAAAAAAAAAATCCTTTTCTGGGGCCCACTCCAGAGGGAAAAAGAAAAGAAAAAGAAACCCGAAAGGAAGAGAATAAAAATAATTAACTAAGATAATAAAAAAATAATAATAAATAAAAAAATAATAAATAAATAAATAAAAAAATATAATAAAAAATAAAATAAAATAAAATGAAATAATAATAATAAATAAATAGAAATAAATAAATATATATACTAAGTATACATATATATGTATATATTGGTTTTTAGCATATATACGCAAACATACATACATATATATACCAAAAAGTGAAAAGGGAAACCAAGGGGGGGGGGAAGAGAAAGATAAAGAAAAGAGTGGATCTTCCAGTTGTGCAACCAGTAAGAACGGCAGCATAAAAACACTTCTCTGCCTCCAGCTAGATGGATTTGATCAACCTCGTATCATTGGAATCATACTTTTCCTTAGTTCAAATACTTCTTTAGCAAATACCTGGAGCATCTGAAACTTACTAGAGTCTCTTAAAAATATAGCTTCTTCTCCTGGAGCTATACTCTAAAGAATTTCACGTATCGCTGTCCTGGCATTGTCATATATTCGACAATCATATAGTATGTGCCGCCAGCCTTCCCTGACCCCGCAAAAACAAAGGTCCGTGTTAATTAGTCCTAATGCATATAATTTCTCATTCATTGACCCATGCCCTGTTAACAAAAATGACGACAGTAAACTAGGTGTAAACCAATTGCGAACCTTTTTATCATTCAGAAAAGTCACGTTCGGGATAAACAAGTTGGTCACAAGTAGGTATAGTATCCCATCTTGTCTGCCATAAATTGATTATTTCATTCATACATCTTTTCTTTTCGCCTCTGCAGTCAGAGCGAATATTTATCTCTATACCAAAAAGTTCTGTAGGAATTTCCCTCTTAATACGGTAGCAAAAACCACGATACAACAAATGTAGATCCAAGGGTAGCGCTCCGGCTAACACCTGCAGCGCGGCAGTGGACACCGTTCTGCACACTCTTAGAATACCAAGAAGCATGATACGTTGTATGGAATTTAGTTTTAATCAATTATAGCCCGAAACGTAGCTATTTTAACTCTATGGAACCAGGCTCCTGCAGCATACGTAGTTATAGGAAGGAATACTGCCTTGTAATACAGAAACAGTGTTTTATGTGATAGGCCCCAGTCAGACTTTGAAATTCTAATGATAGCACCAGAAAAAATACCGAACACAGTGGTTTTCGACCTTTTAATATATATACCTGTATAATATTTTTTTCTTTATATAGAGGTACTAAATAAAGATCAATTATAGATCGCCACAAAATTAAAGAGATACGGTACAATGGATACCGTACACCTTTTTATAATGAAATAAATATACAAATTAAAAAAAATAATAATAATAATAATAACTTTAAGTAACTTAAACCCAAATTACATGGCACCCCTAGAATGTTGTTGCGGCACCCCGGTTGAAAACCACTGATCTAGGCCAAGGCATCCCTAAAACGTCGCACATAGGGTTCGAGGATCTGTTATCGGTAGCTAGGAGCAGTTAAGGTACTCCTATCAAAAACATGTAGAGGGACATGGCTGCTGATCATTATTCCTCCCCACATGTGAACACGGCCTCCACCATAAGTGTGCTTTTCTCTGATGTTGGAGGAATGGTACCGCATTTTATAATACAACAGTACCGTAACTGTTGTCTTCAGATGAACTGACGTCTAGTATCTGTTTGTAGGCTAAAATGCGACTCATCAGAGAACAGAACTGTACCCAATTTGTCAGGACTCTAGGCCACATGTTCATGGCACAAGTTTCCACGAACTCTGCGATTGTTTGAGGTTAATGGGATGTAGACATATATAGTATCTTCTGTACGGTGGCTACAGAAACATTAGTTCAACTCCGCCATGGTACTGTGTATGATATAAAACTCTGTAGAACGGCCAGAAATGTGTGTAGTGTTCTGTTTGCATAGAGTACGTGTCGTTTGTTGTCTAGTTGTTTCACTTGTCCACACCGCAAGACGTAGGGCCACACTTATATAAGCACACTGTCCTACCAGGTAATTTGGAAGAATAAGACCCCTCTACTCACAAGAAAGAAAGGCTAAATCTGTAAGTGCCAGTAGTCCTGTTCTCGTGGAAGAGAGAACAAAAAGCGTCTTGGGACTACGACTCTTCCGCAAGAACGGGGAAATCCTACCCCTACTCCTATATTACCCCAAGGGGCAGTATAGGATTCTGATACAATTTATGTAGGATCCGATTTCTGCAGGATTTCTACTACAATCCTAACCCTTTTAATATATATACCTATATAATATATTTTTTCTTTATATAGAGGTACTAAATAAAGATCAATTATAGATCACCACAAAATTAAAAAGATACGGTACAATGGATACCGTACACCTTACGGTATCCACCCAGCACACGCTACAGTAGCTAAACAGTTACATTCCCTGCAAGGGGATCTAACCCTGGTATGGAATATATCCCTCGTATGTACCAATAAGATAATCACTTCTACACAAAAAGCCAACAGAAAGCAAAACACTGCCTCATAAAAAGCCAGCTAAAAAATTGAAAAAAAAAGAAAAAAAAGATTAGTAGGAAACTGGATCAAGAACGCCTGACCACAGAAGCACTTTAATTTAGGAACACTTAAATTAGTGTTAGTAGTGGAAAATGTTGCCAGAAAGCAAGCTATAAACCATAAGCAAAAAAAAAACTTCACACATCCATCCCCTCCGATGATTTGTCTAGTCCTTCCGTGATATATCCAAACTATCTACTTCCAAGAAACTGATGGAAATTTGTTCAAACAATCAACCATCTGCTGATTGAAGGCAAACTTCCGCATAATCTCTCCTACAATCATCCTTCTGCAGTTTAATTTTAGGCCCCACATATGTGTTCTGGGCAAGAGGAAGAATGCCACCAGCATTGAGCTTACTCAATCCATTCAAAGCCTTAAACACCCCACTCATATCTCCTTGCAAGTGCCTAATGTCCAGATGCTGCAATTTGCAGAATTGAAAATTGTCTTTCTTCGTAAGAGCACCCTTTTGTTCTCCACACAAATCTTGCCCTTCTCTGCAACCGTTCGAACAGTTCTACATCCTTTTTAAAATGAGGCCTCCAGACTGTATACAATACCCAAGATGCGTCCTAACCATTGCATTTACAATGGTATAATCACCTCATTATCCATACTGGCAAAGTTCCTGTATATCATTGACACAACCCCATTAGTGGCAGCCTATCTACACTATCAAAGAACTTCATATCTGACTGCACAATTTGACCAAGTCCTTTTCATTTTTCACTACCTTGAGTGTAGTACCACAAGTTGGTACGTTACTTACATTACTGCTACCCATATGCAGTACGTACCCAGCATTCGTAACTATTAATCTTCAACTGCCATTTCTCAGCCCAGTTGCTTAAATTTTCTAGATCTTGTTGCAATAGCTTACCTTGATTACTGTATAAAAAACACCCTACCAACCCTTGTATCCTCTGAGAACATTGACATTCAGCCTGATGTACTTTCATTAGCATTAGCATTAGCATTAGTAGAGGCATTTGATACAAGAAAGCAAGCTTATGCAGCATCAGCCAAAAAAAAAAAATAAATAAATAAATAAATAAATAAAAAATAACCACTTCCACTTCACCCCTCTGTTCGTTCGAAATACCTGTCCAGCTGAGCCTTAAACTTATTTAGGCTATCAACTTCCACGACAAGGGATGGAAGTCTATTCCACCAACCAACCACCCGCTGGCTTAAAGGCAAATTTTCTCACGTCTATCCTACATCTGTCTTTTCTCAATTTCAATTTATGCTCTCTCAGGTGATTATTCTCAGCAAGAGGAAGAATCCCATCAGCATTGAGCATGCTCAAACCATTTAAGACTTTATACACCTCTATCAGATCACCTCGCCGGTGCCTAGTCTCTAGACATAGTAATTTTCAAACTTTAAGGCTTTCTTTATAAGAGCACCCCTTTGTTCCATTCACTAATCTTGTTGCCCTTCTCTGTACTCGTTCCAGCATCTCTACATCCTTCTTGAAATGAGGCCTCCAGACCTGTTACAGTACTCTAGGTGTGATCTGACCATTGCCTTATACAAGGGAATAATCACCTCCTTATACCTGCTAGAAAAATTCCTATATATCATCGACAATACACCATGAGCTACTCTTGCAGCCCGTCTGCACTGCTCAGAAAACTTCATATCTGCCTGCACAACCACCCCCAGGTCCCTTTCTTTCTCTACCACTGTCAGTGTAGTACCACAGAGTTGATACGTTGCTCTGGGGTTGATGTTTCCCATATGTAGTACTTTACATTTGTCAATGTTAAATTTCATTTGCCACCTCTCAGCCCATCAATATCATTAATAAATGTGAAAAACAAAAATGGATCCAGCACTCAACTCTTGGGAACTCCACTAATAACATTATTCCTCGAAGAGCAGTGGCCATTAATTATTAATGATTACCATTCTCTGTCTTCTACCACTGAAAAATATGTCGGGAAAGTACAAGGGAAAATAATATTCTAGACCTCATGAACAAATGACACACAATAGCGCTGTTACTGTTTTCTGACATACGGGAAACAGTAGCAGAAACTGATCACGGAGATCTACGGTGGACAATGAAGAGAGGTAGCAGTAGTTAAAGGCAAAGGAATTGGTTATAATTTCAGAAAAGGAAATTACGACGGCTTAAGGTGCTACAGAGCGAATACAATTGAATTATGGTATACCTTTAAAACATTAATCACAGTAGTCTTGAATGCCAATATACTATTAAAAAAATATTCCACGAGGAAGATTCCAAGGTATCCACCTTGGAATCTTCCTCGTGGAATAAGAAACGAATAAGAAAGTTGCCAGATTACTTGAGCAGAAAATGACGGAATGGAAAAGTTACAAGGCAATAAAAAGTACTGAAATCTATAACAGCCACAAATTGATCTGTAATAGTACCACAGAAAAGGTTAGGCTGGCAAAGGCAGATTATGAGAATAATCTGCCTTTGCCAGACTAAAGTTTTCTGTTAGTCAAAATGTCCTAACATTTTGGCAGAGTGGAAACGCTGGCAGACGTAGGTCGACTAACTCCGCTCTCTCGTACCTCACATGTCAACGGGTCGCATTCAGTTTTCATGCAGGGTGGTTATAATTCAGTAATCACTCAGTGTATATCTCAAGGCAGTTATAACATTATATATACATATATATATATATATATATATATATATATTTCAGTATCGAGTATTATCTCCGAGTTACATTATATGACTTCCGTATCTACTATCAAATTACGTTTGTAAAATCTAAGTCGTTATATGTATTTAGTTAAAAAGTACAATTTAATTGACAATGAAGTTTAATAAGATTAATAAATTTTACTGATTAATTGATAATACTATACTATACTTAGCTAACAGATTTCTAATACAGTGCTACCTGTTTCGCTATCTAGTTTAACGTGAAACAATACGCTATCTCTTTCGGGATATAAGTTGTATCGTATTACAATGGCGGAAAGTTACGAACGGTAAATCTACGCCCACTAAGTCCGTATTACTTAACTTTCAAAATCGCACTATCTAAATTCAAAATAAGCCAAACAGCTCGACTAGGTCTATAAGCTACTTATAAAAAAATAATTTAATATAATAATTAAGTCAATAAAACGTTTAAATATAATTAAAAACTTAGCTTCGACGGAGCTGCAAAATCTTGTACAACACACGGATTGGATACCCTTACCGATACTATTAGATAACCTTACCGAATCACTTATAAGTTTATCAAGTGGAAATCTGCTGTATACCAATGGAAACAGTGAAAGGAGTGAAGGTGGAGTTGGGTTTCTGGTCCATAAAAATTTAAAAAGATTCAAAAGTACATCACCAATGGTGTTAAGACTAATACTGAGGATTTGTAAGAGGTACAAGCTAAAGGTTATAATGATTTATGCACTAACAATGAGCCATGATGATGAAGAGGTTGAAGAAATGTACACCGAAATTGAGAGTCGTCTAGATGAGCAGAAAACCCACTACACATTGTGGGGGACTTTAATGCTAAGGTTGGAAAAAGACAAAACAGCGCAGAAAGTGGAACTATAGGAAATTTTGGAATTGGTGAAAGAAATGAAAGAGGCGAAAGACTTGCGGAATTTGCAGAATCTCAAGGATTGTCAGTAATGAACACTTTTTTTCAAGAAAAGGGTGAACAGAAAGTAGACATGGAAGAGTCTAAACGGATTAACAACTAATGAAATCGACTTCATCCTCCTCACTAACAGAAGATATATTGTGAATGATGTTACCGTCCTGAATAAAGTAAATGTTGAAAGTGATCACAGAATGGTAAGATGTACACTTGATATAGATGTAGGAAAGGAAAAGAAAAAACTGACTCGAGTAAATAATACAAAGGTCTTTGAGATAACAGAAGAGGAGAAAAAGCAGTACGTACTGGAACTTAAGAACAAGTTTGAGCTTCTGCAGACTGCTCAGGACCAAGATATCGACGAGGAATACTACAACTTTTTGAAAGTGACAAAGCCCAAGAAACCTATAGGGAAAAAGAAATCCAAAGAAGAAAAAATTAGTCAAGAAACACTTGTCATGATGAACCGAAGGCGAAAAATGAAGAGCAAGATAAATACTAACAAGGAAAAAATTGAGTATACTAAGTTATGCAAAGCCAGAAGATTTAACACAAGAAAAGTAGAACAAGCATTAAAGGAAAACCAAGGATTTAAATCAGCAGCCATGAACAGTAACACAGAAAGACAAATGATTGTGAAACTGAAGAATGGCGATGGTGTACTTATAAACAGCAGAGAAGGCATAATTCAAATAGCAGAAGACTACTATAGAGAATTATACAAGGAGAAAGGGAATGATGCCAGCATTGGGTAAGATGGATTGCAAAGTAGCAACGCATACGACATAACCGATATTCTTCCTGATGAGGTAGAACATGCATTGAAGAAAATGAAGAAAATGAAGAAAATGAAGCCCTGGGGGAAGATGAAGTAACTGTAGAGTTGTTAAAATTGGGAGGAAGAGTCATAACACAAAACCTGGCAAGGCTCTTCACAAAGTGCATTAGAAAAGGTGTGACGCCCAAGTGGTGGAATAATGCAATCATAGTTTTGCTGCATAAGAAAGGAGATAAATCAGAAATTGGAAATTATAAACCAATTAGCTTGTTATCCCACATCTACAAGTTGTTCACAAGGGTCATTATTAACAGATTAGAAAGAATACTTAATGAGAATCAACCGAAAGAGCAAGCTGGCTTTAGGTCAGGATTCTCAACTATGGATCACCTTCACATAATATCACAGCTAATGGAGAAAGCAAATGAATATAAAACACCATTATGCCTGGCATTTGTGGATTATGAAAAGGCATTTGACTCCATACAGCATAAGGCAATGTTTCGGGCATTGGAAAGACAAGGAATAGATACCCCATATATTATGATTTTGAAGAAAATATATGAGAGTGCTACCTCCTTTAATAGACTAGACAAAGACAGTAGGAAATTTAAAATCGAGAAAGGAGTTCGACAAGGAGACACAATATCTCCGAAGCTGTTTACTGCTGCCCTTGAGGAAGCTTTCAGAAGATTAGACTGGTCGCAGGAAGGAGTCAACGTGAACGGAGAGTACCTAAACCATTTATGATTCGCAGACGACATTGTGGTCATAAGCCACGATCCCAAAGAATTAGAGGAAAATCTTAATCAGTTATGCACAGTTAGTAAGGATTTTGGACTAAAGATGAATATGGCTTAAACAAAAGTAATGATGAACAAGATGAACAAGAAAGCGATATAATGATTGAAGGAGCATTAATTGAAAAAGTGGAGTCATATAAATAAATTTTCTGTTTATACTCCGGGACGACCAAACAGTCAGAGGAGTTAACAAGATAGACAGAATACAAGAAACCGCACCGTATTCAGCAGTCACGGGCTTGAACCCCGGTCACTCAAGGCACGTGTACTTATGTACCCGGGCGCCTGACCACTAGGCTACGGCGGCCTTTTTACTTATCTGGCACAAGTCATTAGCTGTAATAATGATAAATGGCTGGAAGTCAAGAGAAGAATAAATTTTGGATGGATAGCATTCAGGAAATATAGTCACATACTGAAGAGTAATATCCCAGTTTGTCTGAAACGTAAATTAATGAACCAATGTATACTCCCCACAGTGACTCATGGAAGTGAAACTTGGGCACTCACCAAAAGAATGGAAGAGAAGCTGAGAACTACACAGCGAAGAATGGAACGAATTATATTGGGAATCAGACTGTTCGATAAGAAGAGAAACACATGGATTAGGCAGCAAACTCAAGTAAAGGACATTCTTATCAAAACTAAAGAACTAAAATGGTCGTGGGCAGGACACATAGCTCGAAGACATGATGACAGATGGACTAATAAAATAACAGAATGGTAACCAAGAGGAGCTAGACGAAAACCTGGAAGACAAAGGCGGAGATGGATAGATGAAATTCATGAGTTTGTGAGTAGTAAATGGATGGCCAGTGCTCAAAACAGAAGGAACTGGAAAGTTGCTGGAGAGGCCTTCATCCTGCAGTGGATTGAAAATGGCTGATGATGATGATGATGACCGATACTAAGTAACAACCTACAAAATCTCTATCGAAGTTCAAATTAAACTAAGTATCGTAACTAGGAATATAAAGCTACTTCTAGAAAATAAATTAATATGCCAATTTAAGTCAATAAAACAGCAAAAATTTAAGAAAAACTTCTCTATTAGCTGGAGCCGTAAATCTTCGTCCGCACGGAGCTAATCTCGTTTCCTTAATATTCGATTTCTATTCATTTCATAACGGGTATTCGATTTTTAACTGAAGAAACGAAAGAACCGCATGAAATACATTTTTAACAAGGGTCTAAAATTACCAGTATACAGCAGAGGCATTTTCCGTCTCCATTAGTGAAAAAGTCTTGATCCCAGATTTCTGCAGTAAAAGTTATGATAGCCATTTACTTTGACCACCGTGATTATTTGTTGTTACACTTTATGGGTATTAATGGCAAATTTAACTCAGAACCATATTCTGAAACTTTAACCCACGCATTTCAAAATCACATGAAACAACTAAAAAAGGAATCATCCTGTTTCATGATTACAGCAAGTTCACAGGTTGCTTCAAGCATTGTTCAACTAACTTCAAGCATTGTTTAAAAAGACGTGGTGGAAGGCACTCAAACACCTTGTGTACAGTCCGTATTTGTTGCCGTGTGACTTTCATGGTTTTGGTGCATTGAAAAACACTCGCCAAGGGCGCCATATCAGTTTTTTCAATGCCTTAAATGTCTTTTAATTGAACAACCCGCTAACATGACTATATGAACTCAGAGACAGCAAAATGCATGAACAGCTAAATAGCATATTTCTATTTAGGAATAATAAATAGAGATACTATTTATTATTCCTAAATGGAGTAATAAATAGTATCTCTGTAATTTTTATTACTGCTTTTCGGCCATTATATATATATATATATATATATATATATATGTGTGTGTGTGTGTGTGTGTGTGTGTGTGTGTGTGTGTGTGTGTGTGTGTGTGTATTCCGAGAACTCGCACTGGTCAACTTGCTTGCGATGTGCCCATAGCAGACTGACGAGTGTTCCCATTGAGGACAATAGACGCTTGTCAACCTGAATTCTGCGTGTAAACATCCACTAATGGGACTGAAACCTAAACATTGTTCTGTCTGTTGGGGGCTAATGCACCAGGCAAATTGACACTGTGCACCGAGTGCCACGACGTTTCGCTGTGTGCTACAGTTCCACGTATAAGTATATCATTCGTGAATTAATACCAATTCCTGTGGCAGTATTTGATGAGGAGTGATGGGAATTTACATATAGCGGTATTCTGGCTAGACGACTACAGTCGAGGCAACAGCAAATTCAGGTCATTTTCTACTAATAATGAAACGATAAGTGATTTAGATGGGCCAAAGATGTTGGGATCCCCAAAGAAAAAACCTGTCAGTTCGGTCCTGGGGGATCCCAACAACCTTTGAATCACTTATCGTCTCATGATTCTTCCGATGTCAGCTGTAGTTGCACTATGACGTTCCATTTGGTGATTATGTCACAGCTGATCTTGAATGGTTCACTTTGCTACAATGGAATAAACAGATTGTTTATTCCATTGTAACAGATTCCCAAGGAAAAATCGCTAAGTTCAACGGATGTACCTCGAAGCGTTAAACCATATATCGTTATCTTATTTTCTAATGGACAGAATTGCTTTTATGAACTATGGGTATAGTTAATTTCCCAAAATCTGAGGAATATCTCTGCAGTTTTGAAGTATAGTGTCTGTATACTGGCCTACCATTAATATCCGGACACCTCTCAATTGATAGTCTGTAACGTCTAACCGAAGCATCATGCTTCAGACACAACCATAAATATGCTTGTAGGCCATCGAGGAGATAGTGGGACGTTGTGAATGTAAGATGCCGCGATCGATGGAGTTAATAGACTTCTAGTGCTGAATGATAATAGGGTGTCACATAAGCAATAGGTCTGTATTTGACACTTCAACGGCACTGATGATCCCTAAGTCAACGATTGGTAATTTCCAAATGGAAGTTGCCTGGTGTTGAAAATATCACGAAACTACCCGGAAAACCTCCAAAGCTGACAGAACGTAACAGGAGAGCCCTGCAAAGAATCGACGTTGTCACAGCGTGCGCGCGCGCACACGCACACGCACGCACACGCACGCACGCACGCACGCACGCACGCACGCACGCACGCACGCGCGCGCGCACACACACACACACACACACACACACACACACACACACACACACACTCGATGGGACGATTGGGACACATGTCAATACCAATAGTGTGCGGGCGCTGGATGTGTTTCAACAGTATGCAGCCGTCGTCTAGTTTGGCCCACCGTTCTTGGACTGTAGATAATGGAAAGCTGTTCCTTGGAGTGACCAGTCACGAAGAAAACTACACACCTGACTGTATCGTCGTCCCCACAAAGAAGTATGGCGGAAGAAGCGTGGTCTGGACTGTTTTTTTATTGTTTGGCCGTGACCATTGGTTGTCTTGAACAAAACCATGACTGCTGAAGTCTATCTGGACATTCTACTCAATAATGCGTTACCTACGATGTGGCACTATTTCGGGTAAGACATCTGCTGGAGCGTTGTCTTGCTAATACTTGTATGAGCAGGACAATAACATACTGCTCAGGTTGTGACAGCCTGGTCTGAGGGCACGAGCTTCAAAATGTTGGACTGGCCATCCTAGTGGCCTGACCTTAATCCAATAGAGAACCTTTGTGATGGATTGTATCGTCGATTGAGCGCGAGGAGAGACTTCCCAAAAAATAGAGTTGAACTGGTCGCTACTTTGAAAGCTGAACGTAGAAAATATCGGAGGACATTTACCAAAAACTGGTGGAGAGTGTTCTACAGAGAATTAACAAAAGGGTAGATGAGTTAACAAAAGGGCAGAAGTTTCAGCACAGGTATTTTTAATATGTATTTTTAGATATATGAGGGGAAGGTTGAAAAGTTGCTAGCCTCTCATCGAAGGAATGCAGGAAAGTTGTGAAACACATTGAATTTTCAACATAGTCGTCTATCTTTAAGTCAACAGTTTCTGGTATGATCCACTGGCTTTTGTAAACCATTCAAATAAAATTCAGCTTTTGACTCAAACCAATTGTTGACTGTATCCACCACAACATTATCACTGTGAAAATTCTCTCCTTTCAAGTCCATTTTGGAGATTTGGAAATAGAAAATAGTCTGAGGGAGCCAAATCCAGTGAGTAGGGCGGATGCTTTAATAGCTCGAAGCTTTAATAGGATGCTTTAATAGCTGAGTCATCCGTCGTTGCCTTAGACACAAACGATGTGTGCGCCGGTGCATTGTCTTCGCGCATGATGACTCCTTCAGCCAATTTCCTGTGCCTCTTGAACTTCAATTTCTCGCGGAAACGCCTCAGTAGTTATAATAATACTTGGCATTGATAATAGCATTTTCCAGGAATTCAATAATGATCACTCCTGCATCATTGACCTTGAAACAAGATCTTGGTGGTGAACCCATGTTTCATCCACAGTGACATACCGCCTCCTTAACTGAGCTTCATTAGCTTCAAAATGCTACACAATTTCATGATAACATCGCTCTTTCCCGTTTCTGATCTGCATTAGTGTTTAGTGACCCACCTCAAAGAAACCGGCGTCATTCGTCAGCTTCACACAATAACGTGAGCTGCTTGTGGGAGATGTTGAAATCGTGTCAACGAGTTTCAATGTTATTCTGAGGTCTTGCACGATCAGGTCATGAATGGCATCCACTTTTGAAGGTGTCGACGTGGTAACAGGCCTCTCACTAGCTTTTGCAACTAGCTCAAATAAAATTCAGATTTTGACTAAAACCAATTGTTGACGCATACATCACAGCATTGTCACTGTGAATTTTTGTCCTTTAATGTCCTTCTTGAGATTTGGGAATAGGAAATAGTCCGGCACAGAATATACTGGGCATTGATACGCACATCGTTCCAGGAAATCAACCATGATCTCTCCTCCTGCATCTTAGATGATGGAGGAATCTTCAACACTATCTCGTCCACGCCTAAATTCTGCAATCCAGTTTAGACCGCGGTGAGTGAAAGACAAGATTCCCCTTATATTTGCTGAATGCCTTCATGTATTTTTTTCAGCGATATTCCCTTTAAATGAAGGTACTCGATGAGTACACGGTGCTTGATTCTCTCAACAGTCGCCCATCTTCATTCACCTTCTGCACTTCAACGTCCTCCGTAAAGATGAATAAAACTGAAATTTTCTGTGAATATATAAGAATGTTGTTGTTGTTTGGTTTTTAGGAGCATTAGCAACTAAGGCTATATTGCTCCGGGGATATGCGGTGGTCATTCCCTGACCTTTCCGGACCCTCCGTATTTCGTGATCACGGGCTCGAACCCCGGTCTAATCAAGAAGCGTTGCTACGCACTGCTGCTCCTGCCCACCTGGTTACGGAGGCGCTAATATATAAGAAGAGTCACAATACAGATTAGCAAAAACTTTTTATATTTTGGTGTACGTATATAGATACATACACACAAAAATCCCGCGTGTACCCTGTACGCACGAGATATTTTTATGTGAAAACATCTTTTACGAAAATGACATAATTACGTCACTTCCTAAATGACGTCAATACTGTCACTAACGTTGATTTGGTAGAGTAAGTAGAAGGCATGAGCCCGCCGTTTACTGGTGGAAGGTCAAAGATGTCGTTACCAATTCCGGCCAGTTTGAACTTGTTTCTCATCATCCTTTTCTCTTACTTCTCAAACCAATTCTCTTTCCAAATGTCGGCCGACTCGTCACCCATGTTTTCTCGTTCCATTTCTCATTCATAATTTCAATAACTTTACGTTGTAAATTGCTAATCCCGCGATTGGTCGTACAGTGGCGGACAAAAAACTGCATAACCTTAAAAAAAAAAGTAACATTTGTAGTGAAACGTATGAGATATTGTTTGATTACAGTAATTCTGTTTGTCGCAAAGCAAATTCTTCCACATCTTGTTAATTTAAGAAACAAAGTTAAGAGATTCTCAGGAACCATCATACGCATCTCTAAGAATGATTGGGGACTCTCCAAAAGGTCCCTGCGGTTGTATTACAACGCAGTATTTTACCAATTTTAACCTATGCAGCTGGAGCCTGGTTCCATCGGGTAACTCTTGTAAAGATGCGAGACAAGCTTGGAACCATCCAGAGGTCAATGTTAATGGCAATCTGCCGAGTGTGTAGAACGGTCTCCACTCCTGCCATTCAGGTCATTGCGGGAGCACTTCCGCTCGATCTACATGTCACCTTCCGAGGGTTGTGCTTCCGAATTAAGAAAAATATCCCAACAAGGATCCTTGACATTGAGGTTAATCTGGATGCTGACCCCAAGGCTGAGATGACACGTTGCTACAACGAGCTCTTCAACATTTGGCAAACTCGATGGCATAATTCAACAAAGGGCATTGTCACAAAAAGATTCCTACCTGATGTAACCTACACTGCTACTAAATCTGTACAGTCTTGGTTCACCCCTTCACTAGAAACATCATACCTAATTACCGGACACGGATCCATGAATGAAAAATTACACCATCTGGGTCTCCACCCAACAGATCTCTGCCATTGTGGAGCCAAAGAGAACTGGTGGCATGTACTATTCGAGTGCATTGCGTATGCTGATCTGAGACACAACCTTGTCAGCTGTACACAGATCTCTGGCGAGCATCTAGAGCTCTTCCTACAGAACCCTAACAACCTCCCTGCACTGCAAACCTACTCAGCTGAAGTCTTTAGGCGCAGAAGAAGGATTAACAGACCACCAGTGGCAAACATCGATGACCCAGCAGTGGACTGAAACCGACCATGTATTTCCCCCCTCCCCCATCCTGCTGCATGGGCTGTGGAGCTTGTTTCTGCGGCCTGTGTTCAGGAAGGAAAACATCTCTCTCTCTCTCTTTCTCCTCCCCCCCTTTTTTTTTTTTTTTTTTTTTTATAGATATATATGTATATATATGTTTTTTTTTTTTTCCTCGCATTCTACAATCAGTCCATGGCTGTTTTTTTTTATTTATTTTAATTTTTTTTAATTATTATTATTATTTTTTATTTATTTAATTTATTTTATTTCTTTAATTATTTTATTTATTTATTTTTTTCCTTTCTCTTCGCGTTCTACAATCAGTCACATGGTTGGTTTTTTTTTTTTTTTTTTTGCGTTTTCAGGGTTGCTGTCACTTTTTTTTTTTTTTTTTTTTTTGCGTTCTACAGTGATATTATTATTTTATTATTTTATTTATTTTTTTTTTTTCTTTTGCACCACGGGAAAATCTAAATAAACATATATGTTTTTTTTTTTTTTTTTTTTTTTTTCTCTCCTCTGGAGTGGGCCCCTAGAGGAATCTGGCCCACCTTTTGGCAACATCAGGTGGATCAGAGTCTCGTATTGAGACAGTACGTGATTAGCTGAGACTGGCCCACCTTCCCGTGGTGTGGACGAGTACCCAGAATCATCTGTCCAGGTGACTGATGCTTCTGGGTAGCCAAGTGGCCAGAACAGAACAACAGAACACACACATAATACACACAAACCGACGTCACACACATATCTGGCCCATTTGTAGTGATACTGTTCTTCACAGAGATACGAGGCGGAGTTGAACTAACGTTCTAGGAGCCGCCCATTACAAAAACACATGTCCACATGTCCATGTCGCAAAGCAAAGGTATTGGGTCAGATAACGCTTCTATTACATCACAGTAATTGCAAGGTATTGCATCAGCTGCTTCTATAAATACGGTTTTGGAAGGGTATACACGCTCTTCAGTATTCTGTTTTGCAGATGTGTAAGCATGGTTTCTTATGTTCATTGACACCAAGAAAAAAAGTGTAGCTGTTGCTCTGTTCCAGGAACGGCTTTCTATGCATGCTATCGCTAATAAAATAGGCTACCACTAGTCAACAGAATCCCGGATTTTGAAATTAAAGCGTGAAACCAGTGATGTGAAGAGAAGACCTGTATCAGGCCATAAGAAAGTGACTAGGCCTTTCTAAGATCGATATTTGAAACAGCTATGCCTTCGTAATCGCCATGCTAGTGCCTGATCTAAAACTGGACTTTGAGATGGCCTCTGGTGTTGAAACAAGTGCACGAACTATCCAAAGACGGCTTACGGAATGTGATCTGCATGCCTATCGGCCCAAGAAGAAGCCTTTGTTGACCTAACAAATGAGGAAGAAGCGACTTGCTTGGGCATGCTCTTTTGTCCATATTTCCCTGGACAAAAGAGCAATGGAACACCGTCATCTTTTCTGACGAATCGAAATTCAACCTGCATGGATGGAATGGGAAGCGACATGTAAGAAGACGAAAATCGGAGGCATACCATCCTAAGTGCATTACACCGACTGTAAAGTTCCCCGGTAGTCAGATGGTCTTGGGATGCATAACAAGCAAAGGGGTGTGGCGAATTAAGTTTATTAACGGAACGGTGTATGCAGAAACATACATTGCTATCTTAGAGGAGTGCCTGAAATCCGTTATTAGGGATCACCATACAGACATCGAAAATTGCATTTTTCAACAGGACTCAGCACTTTCCCACACAGCAAAATTGGTACGTTTTATTCTATTTAGATTTAATGATGAGTTTGTCCTCTTATCTCACAAGGCTTAAAGCATACTTATTCCAATGTTTTTCTCACTTAAGGTGCAGTCATACCTCAGAAATGTGTTGGACGGTGTTGTACTGGCCCGGCCACAATCTAGATTTGAACAATATTGAAAATTGCTGGTACATAATGTCGCCTAAAATTGCTCAGAAGAAGCCAACAAGTAAGATTCTGCTGAAGGAGAGAATTGTAAGAGTGTGGTAACACGAAATTGGGCACCAGAAATCCAGAAGTTGATTAACCCTATGCCAGATCGTTGCAAGGCTGTAATTTTTTTTTTTTTTTTTTATGTGAACTCCCAAACACGAGAGGTATTAGAACCTATAGTACATAGTACCGTGCTTGGATTTGAGGTTAAGAAGACGAAAGAAGATATTTGTTGACATTGGACTTGAACTTCTGTAGATTGTAATTTTCAGGAAATACGTATGAAGGAAGGTTGTTCAAGAAAACGGCAGTTGAATGAATAAATGAGGAAGATGAAAAGTTGGTTCTGTGGGTTTGAAGTTGGACGGTAAATGGATGTTGGCTGGTGGCAGCACGTGTTCGGACAGTTTTGAAAGAGAGAGCAGGAATTATAGAAGCCAATTCAGAAGAACAGTGCCCATGGAAGTATCTGTAGAAGAGGCATGCAGCAGAAACAGTGCGTCTATGAGAAAGCAAGTGGAGAGACTCTGTTAGAGACGAATCATTAATTAACCTAACTGCCCTCTTCTGAATGGAATCAAGAAGCCTGAGAGAGGTTTTGGGGGCACCAACCCAGTTGTGGGAACAATATTCCATGGCAGGGCGAATTTGCGATTTATACAGAGTGAGCAGCTGTTTGGAAGAAAAGTAACGCCGAGAGCGAAAGAGAAAACCAAGGTTTTTAGATGCAGAGGAAGCAATATTTGTAATGTGCTTGTGCCAAGAGAGATTAGAAGTCAGGGTAATCCCCAAAAGAGATATATCATTTTGCCTAGAAATCGGAGTGTCACTAAAGATAACCATAGGAGCAGAAGAATCCTTTTTTGCGAGATATAAGACAAGACGGAGTTTTAGAAGGGTTGAAATCAACAAAGTTGTCTTTGCCCCACTGGAGAATTACCTGAAGATCGGCATTTAAGGAATTGGTAGCAGATTTTCGAGAAGTTGAAGCTGATTGAGCAGGACAAGGTTTCTCAAAATGGAAAGTTGAATGCAATGTGCTATCATCGGCAAAACTATGGATAGGATTTCCAGTCAATGGAAGAAGGTCATTGATATACAAGAGGAAAAGAGTGGGGGAAAGAACTGAACCTTGGGGGACACCGGCATTAGTGGAGAAGTTAGAAGACAGAGAGCCATCTACCATCACCCTCAGTGAGCGATCAGAGAGAAAACTGGATAACCAATTACTAAAAACAGTTGGCAAACCATAAGATGGAAGCTTGTTTAGAAGACCTTTATGCCAAACACGATCAAAAGCCTTTGAGATGTCAAGAGCAACTACTTGTGTTTCACCGAAATTTCCATTGAATTAGTCCATAAATGGGTAACATAAGTGGGTAGAATATCTCCAGTGGATTGACAATGACGGAATCCATACTGGTGATCGTTGATCAGACGGAAGGTTTCTAGGTAGTTTAAGAGTTGGCGGTTAATTGATTTCTCCATTACTTTAGAAAGAGTAGAAGTAATTGCAATGGGACGATAATTGGATGGGAGGGATTTGTCACCCTTTTTAGGAACTGGCTGGATATGAGCAAATTTCCAAGGAGAAAGAAAAACACCTTTGGAATAAGAAAGTGAAAAAAGGCGGCAAAGAATAGGAGTAAGTTCAGGAGGACAGGTTTTGAGAACAAGTGGAGAAATATCATCAGGACCTGGAGATTTCTTATCATCAAGATTCATCAAAATCCTTCTGATATCCTTTTGACGGAAAACCACAGGAGGCATTCAATGGAACGTGTTGGGAATGGTGGGAGGTGTTTTACCAAGATCATTAATACATGAGCTGGAAGAAAAATGGGATGCTAGCAGGTCAGTTTTATCCTTGGCTGAAGTGGCAACAGAACCATCTGGTTTGGACAGAGGTGGGAGCAAAGATGGGCAAAAGTTGCGGCCAATAGCTTTGGCAAGAGACCAGAATGCTCGGCTACCATTAGGGCAAGAAGCAAGTTTTCTACTCTTAGCCTGTTCAAACTCTAGTTTGGACTGATTAATAACTGCTTTACAACTGTTGCGAGCTTTGGTGTAGGCAGAAAATGAAACTGAAGAATTAGAAACAAGCCAATTACGATATGCAACATTCTTCTCTTGGACAGCCTTAGCACATTCATTGGAAAACAAAGGTTTAGATAAAGGACGAGATTTTAAAGTGGAGTGTGGGATAAGGGATTCCATTCCTGCAAGAATAATTTCACTGACACGATCTGAGCAAACGTTGAAATCAGAAGTTTTGAAACAGTAATCCGACCAAGGAAAAGAAGAAAAGAAGTCTCGCAGGTCATCCCATTTTGCATTCTTGTAATGCCAAACAACACGTGGTTGGGAATAGCCATGAGATAAAGGTTCCATTGGAGAAGAGACGATCACCAAGCTGTGATCTGAAGTGACTAAAGGACCTCTCACTTCGACCGTGTACTTAGAAGGGTTGGTTGTGAGAAAAAGATCAAGCGTATTGGCTGTATGATTAGGATTGTCCGGTATTCTTGTAGGTAAATGAACAATCTGTGCTAGGTCATTAGTAATTGCAAAAGCCTCAGCATCTCGACCTGCTGAGTCGGTGTGACTAGAAAACGGAAGCCAGCTGGAGTTGTGAACATTAAAATCACCACGGAAAATTACTTCACTGTTAGGAAAGTTGGACTGGAGAAAGTCAAGTTGCAAAGAGAGAAAGTCAAAGAGCTCCAAGTGATTAGTGGAGTTGGGAGAACGGTAGAGACAACAGATGAATTTGACACAATGAGGTAGAGAGATTTTAAGCCAGAGAAGATCAAAGACAGGAGATTCCAAATTGCCAAATCTCTGACAGGGAATATCAGAACGGATATATGCAGAAGTACCACCTTTGAGGCGAAAGGAATCATACAGCGAATAATTTGGCATCTGAGATGAGCAGTAGTTGAATCAACCGATAACTGAGATTCTGTCAGAAAAAGTACGTGGGGTTTGGCAGACTGCAAGCGGAAATGGACATCGTTGAGATTAGAATTGAGACCACGTATATTTGTGAAATGAATTAGGAAGTCCTTGGGAGGTTTAGATCTTTTCGCAGACAAGCTTGCTCTATTAGTTTGACAATTCATGGTGTATTCAATAGTAAGAAAAAGTAGGTGGGACATGCTGTATGAAGTAATGAAATTTTTGGATATGGCGTACATGTGGTAAGAATATACGCAGATCCTTGACATAACGTGGCCTCGACAATGCTCCCCGTATACACACTACTCGGACTCCCTCCAGTCACTGCCTGGCAGAGTAGAGGTAGCAAGATTATACACTAGCTGATCCGGAAGCTTCCTCGAGAGTTACCAATAGATTCAGTCCGGTGTACTAACTAGCGGCCGGCCTGCGAACACCGTTTTAGAGCTGTACCCTCGAAATGTAAGGAATATTGGATCTGGCCACGACGTTCCTCGTAACCTCAAAAGGCATCAATCATACTGCATGATGGAAGAGATAGGGAAAGGTTAACCGGAACTTAGCTGTAAAGACTAAACATGGGTTCCACCACTTCAAGCCTCCAATAAGCAAAGTGGTGGTATTTCACCGGTTGATGAGAGTCATCTACCACCTAGTACTGCCTGGTGACATAGAGGGGCGGCTTTCCTCCATGTTGTGTGGGCGCCACACCTCGACCCCTGCTTACGTTGGTTCACACCTGGGTGGTCACCCACCATGTACTTGTGCATGGAGGTTATACCCAGGATTACTAACAGTCCCCCCATCGTGAAGGTGCAAGCAGAGGATTTGGCTGTCACAGACCGTCCGGACTTCGCCGAAATTGGGTCCACTTGACTTGAGTGTCACCCGAATATTAGTTCCATCAGCGTTTTAGACTCCCAGGTAGCAAGTACAGCTTGTCTGGCATATCTGAGAGAATGTCTGTTACAACCTCATGGACAATTGCAGCTCGAGGAGGAACAACCAAATATTTAGGGCTTATTTTGCTGATTTACAATACATAATACTATTACGTTAACTTGTCCTTTCAGTTTGTACATGAAAATGCAATAAAATATATGGTTGGTTGTCATGATTGCAATTTGCATGATTTCTCATATTTCCATTAATTACGCATTTTACCCTTTGGGAAGATATTCATGGGCAATTAGATGTATCATATGGAGTCTATTTATTGGATTTCATTCACAGAGATGTACACTGTGCTGCCACTTTATTAGGTACACCCCTGCTGTGCACACAAATCGCTTGTCCCACAACGTTTCAAGTCACATGACCATAGTTGTGGATATAAATGCAGCAGAACAACCTTTCTGGTATCACTAAGCGCGTACAAACTGTAGCAAGAATGGGGGAAAGGAGTGATCTAACGGGCTTCGAACGTGGCATGGTAGTAGGTGCAAGACATGCTGGACAAAGCATCTCTGAAACGGCAGTTCTCCTGAACTTTTCACGCACCACAGTTTCAAGGGTGTATCGAGAATGGCGCAACAAACAGAAAACATCCTCTGAACGGCACTCCTATGGAAGAAAATCGCTTGTTGATGAGAGAGGTTAAAGGAGGATGGCTAGAACTGTGCCAGCAAACAGACAGGCCAAAATGTCGCATAATCACGTCAGAAAACCACCTTGGTGCGCAGAACAAAATATCGCAACGGACCACTAGTCGCACTTTATCGTGAATGGGCTACAACAGCCGCAGCCACATCGCGTACGTTCGTTACGAATGAAGAAAAAGAGAGCACGCCTCCTGTGGGCACAGCAACACCAGTACAGGACTACAGGACCATCGAGGATTGTAAAAGAATTGCTTGGCCTGATGAGTCGAAGTTCTGGTGCATAATGTTGATGGAAGGCTGAGAATTTGACGAAAACAACATGAATCCATGGATCCGTCATGTCTGACGACTACTGTGCAAGGTAGTGGGGGCAGTGTTATGGTGTGGGAAATGTTTTCTTGGCACACGTGGGGAAATGTTTTCTTGGCACACGTGGGGAAATGTTTTCTTGGCACACGTGGGGAAATGTTTTCTTGGCACACATTGATACCCATAGATTCACGTCTGAATGCCACATCGCACCTAAACATCGTTGTTGGCCAAGTGCATCCGTTCATGTTGACAGTTTATCCTCAGTCAGATGGTTACTTCCAGCAGGATAATTGGCCGGTGCACAAAGCCCGAATCAGTACGGAATGGTTCCAGGAACATGACAATGACTTTTCTTTGTTGCAATGGCCCGCTCAGTTCACGGATCTCAATCCTATTGAACATCTTTGGGATGAGCTGGAAAGGGCTGTTTGCTGCAGGCCTACACTTCCATCGAATCTCAAGGAACTGCGTGACACACTGTCTGCATGGTACTCCATTCCTACAACGTTTTCAGCATCTTGTTCAATCCATGCCTAGACGAATTCTGGCTGTTTTGAAGGCTAAAGGAGGCTCAACAGCTACTAGGTAGATGTACCACAAGTGGCAGCACAGTGTATATATCCCATCTAACAAATGCATTTCGGACCTTTCTACAACCCACAACGCAGCGCAAAACACTATTTGCAAAATTCACAAGTGATGTAGTTTTTTTTTGCCTGCCACTGTATTTACGTATTCGACGACATAAGCAGCACAATAATATTCTTCCGTGAAGAATTGAATGTGCATGTTAGACTTCAAAACGTTAAACACAAAAGGATTGAAAGGATTATGCCATTTTTGATGAGGTTCTCGTTTCAGAAAGACTTTTGGCCGAGTAATATCAGCTCGAAGTAAATCGATATAATGAATTCGAATGGATGCGATTTTCTTTAATGAAGTGATCAATGCTAGTATATTCGTTGTCCTCTAGATTCTTCAACAATTTCTTGTATTCAGCATTATACTTGACTCGTCGAGTATCTGTTTTTGGCATGGGAATTAAAATCACTGTAGATCGTGATGGCATAAATGGAGTTTCAAAACTCCAAACTCATAAACAAGTAAAAGTATATTTATCAGTTTGATATTACCAGAGGCTTTTGCAGTAGAAACGGACACGAGCTGATTTGTTATAGCTATTGTTGCATTCATGCAGTTTCCCATAGGTTCTTTAGGAGCATTATTAAGCCGCAAAAGAATGTGGGCATGTAGACTACCACGATGTTGAAATTCGATCCGTTTAAAATAGTTTACGACGTAATATTGTCAAAATGGGCTGAAACGCTTAGACTGAAGTAAAATTAAAATACAATCCACAAGTTTATTGAAATGAATTGCAGACGTTACGGCATCTTCATTAACTAATGTCGCCTTTTCTATAAAATGAAGAGCGATCCAAAGATATATCCAAACCGTTGTGCTTTAATTTGTATAAAATATTTAGCAATTTAGGCCAACCGATTTCGTTTCCACTCAAAGTTAAGGTCTGATCATCGCAAACAGATCGCTTTTAGGTGTGTCCAGTAATAAGTTGAATTAGAAATCGATTTCAAAAACTTCAAATTCTTTTCAATGCAGTTCTTGACGTATTCTCGAGATTGTATTTGTTCTTTGTTGAGCTTAGTGTCTTTTCCGACGTATTTAAAATCAACTGTTAATGAATATCGAGTTCTTAGTCTCATTATTTCTATGGCCATATAAAGATGATAAGGCCTCACTCCACGCCGATCTGAACGACGAAGTTCACTCGATGCCATCATAAACGGTGTAACTTTTGAATTATCTGTAAACTGTCGATACTGACCGAGGTAAATTCTAAGAAAGGAGAATTGTTTGTCGAAAAGTAAACTTTGTGGAACATTTTGTTCACCGGGAGCTACTCGTAAATATTTGTCATCGATCCACAAAACAGTTTATTGTTGAGCGACTAAACTTTCTTCAACAGGTACAGTTTCACTCATTTCACCAAGTGTAGGAGCATGATCGTATTCCATGTCTTCATCGAAGAATGCTTAGTCAATCTCGATATCATACAGATGATACAAGTAAGTAGATACTTTCTCCTATCCATTACTCTTCGTTTACGAACCAAGGCCTTTAAATTACTCGATTTGTGAATTTTTTCTTATGTTTGATATGAACGTTAACGAAATAATTCATCTAATCTCCGAGGCAAATAATTAACCATCGCATTATTAACAGTTACATGAACATTTATAATTTGGCCCAAAATTCCGTATTGTCCGAAACCATGTCTTAGTCTAATTTGCATGAATGGTATACAAGGAGAAATGAGCCCCTCTATCACTAAATCCAATCGAGGCAGATGAGGTGGAATAGCAGAATAAATGAAACTGTAGCTCTTCGAAAATGTTGGGATGGAATCATTTTTAAGATATGCTCGACAAGTATTACTTGCCTTCATAGTCGTAACAATTCTAGAAGTAACGGGCTCCAAATGTATTTTTCAGAGTTTAATAAAATCTGCTTCTCAAAATCTTGGGAAGCAGATATTAAACTCTGCACTTTTTTTCCCGTTCGCTTATGTTTTTGAACTCGTTCTTTTGTCGACATGGGGGCTTGTTCGGTGGCTTTGAAGCTTTTATTCTTTCATACTTTTCTCGATTTCGCTCAGTTTGAGCCATCTTCAAAATACTCTTATAGGTTGTTAACTGAAATTAGATTTGGTATTTTCACAATTCAATAGCTAACGAAATCTGTTTGTAGACTAGTATGACGTCATAACCAAAAACTAAGGCAAGAAGTGATTGTTGTTTGTTCAAGTGATTCTTTAATTACCGCATCTTTTATTATATTTACTGAATGTGTATTATACACAGGAACTCCCCGACTTATGCGTTCCGCGGAATGCTATGTAAGTCGGAATTTCCCTCGTGCTTGTGCAGCACTCGCAACTGTGCTCGCTGAATTGACTCAAAAAAGAAATGTTCGACGAACATCTAAATAGAATTATTTATTGTATTTATGTAATTTTTTTCTCATGCACAGGAAAAATTACAAAAAAGCATGCAATTTAAAATTCAAATTTATAAAATTAAAAAAAAAAGAGAGAAGACTGGCATAACGTCACTAAGTTTTACCTCTTGAGCATCTTTGCCAGAATCGACGTCTTCAGCTGATAAGTACGCCGCTGCGGAGGTTGAGGGCTGTGGAGATTTAGAAGGGTCGGCCACTCAACCTTACGAAAGAACATATTAATGGATGACTGGACGGTGGCTTTTTTCCCTTTTCATCGTAGATTTCTTTGTAACTCCTCTGTTAGCTTTTAAGAATCGTTCGCTGTCAGTATCCACCTTCTCAAACCTCGCCATTGCCGATTCAATTTCAAGAAATGCCATGGCCAGCTCTCTAGTGCTGAAGCGTCTCGGCCCCTCATTTGGTTCACCTTGAGCTTCATCAGCATTTTCTCTTTTCACTTGCGCTGCCTGTAAGTCAATAAGTTCTTTATTAGATAATTCCTTCGGTTCTTCCTCTATTAACTCCTCTACGTCTTTGGCAACAACCTCTAACTGAAGTAGGTCTGCAACCTTTACAATCTGATCTGTAACCTCACATTTTATGATTCGTCTTTTTTCAAATCCTTCGAAGCATTTTACGTGCCATAGGCACATTTTCTTCCACGTGCCATTTAAACAACTTTTAGTAATTTCCGCCTAGGCCTTATTAATGTTTAAGATTTCCAAAAGTCTCTTAACGTAAAATTTTTCTTTGTCTGCTCCAGACAATGCCTGAGTAAATGTACAAAAATACTATGCTTTTAAATTCGAAATAATACCCTGATCCATAGGTTGGATGAGTTAAGTCGTGTTTGGCGGTAGAAATATGACTCACGTTGGAATTGAAATCATCTAGATGCATAGGATGTCCAGGAGCATTATCTAATAGAAGTAAAATCTTTGTAACGAATGGGCCTGGTGTACTGGGGTCCATGGTTTTTTAATAACATACACGTATAAGTTATAAATCCAGTTTAATGTAAGAATACAAATATATACTAACAGTAGCTTTCGAGACGCGTCTCGAAAGCTATTGTTAGTATATATTTGTATTCTTACATTAAACTGGATTTATAACTTATACGTGTATGTTAGTAAAATCTTGAAAGGAACGTCGTTGTCTTTACAATATTTTTCAACCTCGGGAATGAAGCAGCATTTAAATCAATCCTCAAAGAGAAATATTATCATGCTCTCTGGTTCGATCAGAAATGCACGGGTAGGGTGGTTTTATCGATGCCCTTAAATGCACGAGGATTTCCAGAATGGTACACAAGCAGTGGTTTAATCTGTAATCTCCCGCTGCATTAGCCCCAAGCAAGAGTATGGCCCTAACTTTTGATGCCTTGAAACCTGGCATTGTATTTTTCTATTTGGCAATGTTTGTTAGATCCGGCTTTTTTTTTCCAATACAGAGCAGGCTAGTCAATGTTAAAAATTTGCTGCGTTGAACAGCCGCCTTCATCAATAATTTTTTACAACACATCACAAAATTTCTCTGCACCTGCAGAACCGGCACTGGCGACTTCACCGCATACTTTAACGTGGTGCAAACCAGCGCGATGCTTGAACCTATTAAACCACCTGTTTCTTGCGACGAATTTGGCTTGGGGTTCGCCGTACTTATCCTTAAAATCTTCATAAATACTTGTTGCTTTTGCTTAAATGGTCATTAGACTCAGGGGCACTCGCTTCGAATATGATGTTCCATCTGTTATTAACAGCTGTTCCATCTTCGATATGCCGACCGGGCTAGCCGGGTGGGTAAAGTACTTGCATAGCAACCCAAAGGTCGCGGGTTCGAATCCCGCCTCGGGCCAAAGTACTGCAAAAACCTTGGGAGGTGCATTATGGCCACAGAAGCCGATGCGCCAACAACTACCAAAGAAAAAAATCTTCAATATAGCACCTGAATGCTGTTTTGTGATCACTGTTGATCTTAAGTGCGTTGATCCTTTGACGTGTTCTTTTATACGCGCACTGTCCTTTAAAATAGCATTCACTGTTCAAGCAGCGGGACTTAATTCCCTTGCAATAGATGACAAACTTTGTCCTGCTTCGTACTTCTTAATCATTTTCATCTTAATTCCTAAATCGATTTTGTATCGTTTCTTGGCACTTCAAGCACTTGCACTTTCCGTTGCCCCTTTTCCTTCACCATTGTAATAAGTAAATAGGAATGAAGAGAAGTTTCTGAAAATTTGTGTTTTATATGATTGAAGGTTTCGGTGAAGGGGAACACATTTCATCATAACGCCGTAACGTAAAAACCCACAGAATTCCAGATATCGAGATTATCGCAAATGCAATAAGATCGAGTTTGCTACCAGTTTATAATATGTATGTATGTATTTAACTGTCGAAGGGTGGCACCCGGACATACATCCATCTCCACCAATTTATCATATAACATATCTCATAATGGCCTGTTAGTGTAAGTGTGTGTGCACGTGTCTGTAATGTGTTATAAGTCAAACAGGCTACTCTGCCACCAGGTGATAGTCCATTGGGCAATTACCACCTGGTGCCCATCCCTGGCACGAGGAGCTATGCCTGGATCTATTAGCTCTGGCTGCGCATATTGCACCTAAATCCCGCACCCACCAGTAAGGGTGCAAGACTGGTGGGTGCCAGCAGTCCCGCTCCTGGGGTGGCCACACCCAAGAGCCAGCAAAAAAAAAAAAAAAAACCAGTTTATAATAGATTGCTGCGCCCGTCACTATGTGACGATCCCCGTCACATAGTGACGGGCACGCAAATAGGCCGATCGCGGCACCCTCACCACCCGCCACGTAGTGGCTGGTGCGTTTAGATGTTGGGGGAATGCACACAACCCTTTTTGTGTTGTCACTATTGCTTTTGAAAGACAGCAAAACAGTTTCCAAAAGCATCTTTTTCAGAGTGAAATTCTCGCAACTTTTTATTTTTTTAAAAAGGGGACAATGCATCGTTTTCTGGAGACGTCACCTTCTATCTTTACCATTGTCTACATTGAAATTCCTTACCATACAAATGATATGTGGTGTTCATTTCGTATCATGTGTAGTTTATAAAGGGGAGGAGGATGTTTTGGGGTAGAAAGTTTCTAGCGAAAATTCTACTACACGTTCCCACAATGGTGATATCTTGGTTGAACGGGTCGACGTCGGAGCTTTCGATTAGGAGAGATCTGCACTTATTACAGCGGTCACGTAATACTCGTACATCGTCGAGTGTATAGGCAATGAGCTCTGCCTTTAAGTTGTATGATTGGTCTTTCTTCTCACCGTACCATGCTTGGAACTCTACATGGTCTTCCTTCAACATAAATTGAGGTTTGAAATGTTTTTCGTCGGGAATAGAGACAATAGCGTCGTCTTGTTTGGCTGAAATAGCTGTTACTATTGCACGTCCCAGGCATATTATCATTATTCCTAATTTTGACAACTCACTTCTTTTCTAAGAAGTTGTTTAGATGCACAATAGTTCTTTTTTTATATTTTGGGAATGACCTTTATTTGATTTGTTTATCAGTACGATATCGATTGTGAGTGAGTGTGTTATTAGAAAGCCACTTCGCGATTGATCTACGCTGAAAAATGCATCCATAATTCGATCTAATGTCAGTTCTGATATTTTCATAAATGGAAGATTAATCGGTGTTTTTAAGGAGTCGGCGGATACACATAAACGAACATGGCTAAATTCTCCTCTCTTGTTTACATGCCTGATAATTTGCTTAAACGTTTGAAAAATTGTTCCCCTGCAAACAAATGCAGGTCTCGGTATTTGCTCGTGTAAGCTTTATACTTAGTTTTATATTTAGAGAAAAGCTTCTCTGACCCCTAACTGATTTCGTAGAATCGTTCGTATGTTTCTTCACCCCCCACCAATTTGAATGTGAAACGAAATGAAAAAAAAAATACTTAACGTTTGGAATTCGGATTGTAATTCCATGTATGAAATTCTGAATAAGACTTACAGGCCCTTCGTTTCTCTTCTTAATTCTCTTCTTTTGGTCATGAATTGGATTTGAACATGAGTCAGTGCAACTCGCTAGTGATCACTTGTTATGCTTCAATTTGTTAAGTCTGAAAATTGCTCATATGGCTTTTCTTACCACTTCTAACCTGTTCTTTAAATAAACCTGAGAAAGGTTGCCACTGTTCTATCATTCTTGCTACCCACTTAACTAAAGACAGCCAATGAGTACACACACACACGTTTCAAAATCTTTTTTACTTCAATGGCATGCATCAGTTGAAGTTGTTTAAATCTACCTTTCCTTTTAGTACTGCTTTTAAATAGTAAATGTCCACAAAATATTCATCCACTTTCAGAGAAGGCATACAGACAATTTTCAGCACACAAATTAATAAGATGACAAGAACAACCAATTATCACCAAGAGCCAATAATATTATTGCTACTCCAGTTTTTAGGACTGCCATAGCAGGTGCACTAATAGCAATAAGTTCTAGGCAGTTTTTGGAGCAATCCCACAGGTTTTCAGGTTGTTCAGAAGATGTCTAATGGTGTAAACTGTATGGCCACCTTCCAGTGCAGGCATTGTGAGCAAGCTGTTTTCAAATTGAGAAATGGTCACCACAATGGAAAAAAATAATTGGAAATGGTCAATTTTTCAGAGCCATTATTACAACATATGGAAAAATGGGCCTTGTGTTTTGAAATTTTACATCCTGTTTTTTTTTTTTTTTTGACAAGGCTGAAAATACTGTTAATTAGCTTTGCACTTAAAACACAGAAAGTATCAAATCGAATAAAGAAGACGGACCCCCTGGAACAAATTCATAGTTGACAGCTATGCACATATATATATCAAAAAACACTGAGTTTTGGTTTCCTTCTTTTTTTTTTTTTTTGGCTGCTTGTGGCCTTGATTTTTGGCTGTAAGGTTAATTAGGATTTTTTTTTTGGATAACAAGGTTATCATTTCTAATGATGTTTTTAAAGTTTCTCGCTTTAAACTATTCCCCCCCTCCAAAAAAACTCATTGATGAAGTAAAGTCATCACACACTGCTGTTATGATTTTTTGCATGTTCATTAGAGTTAAATAAGCCCAGTATGCATCCATTTAACTTACTTTTAGCTATACATATTTTTTTTTTTACAACTGCTGAGTGGTATGCTTGAAATTAAGATTCACAGTGGCAAGGGAATGTTGCAGCCATTCCTTCATCACTTTTTAATCTCTTCATCGGCTTTGTAAGGATATGACACTTTTTTATATAAAATATCTGAGATACTTTGGTCTTGAGCATATCAGAAGAGTAACTGATGATCACAAAGGGTGACTTGCTCTTCCTGCAGTTTGTATTACTTCTTTCCAATCGTTTGGCAATTCTGAACAAGTTAGGGTGGCATCTAATGTTTACATAAATAATGGACTCTGGCTCTATTTGCTCTTCAGAGCATGAGCTATGACTGTTCTTGGGCAGCTCACTATTTCTTAGGCATTTTCATTCCTGACTGTTACCAGTGTTTCTATTTTATTAGCTGTCTGATACCTTTCTTGATGTGCAACTGGAGCTATTACTTTAATATTGGACTGTTATTGTTCTTTCTCTCTGTGATCTTCATTTGTGTTTCCGATAACTTTGTTTAATTTTTATATATGCGCTTTCTTAAAGTATCTCAATTGTCTCTGTACTGTTTTATAAAGTTAATGATTCAAAAATTTCTGTACCATTAGACAGAGAAAGAATAAAATGTTTAGAGAATTAACAGTCTTTTTTAGTTTTTAGTCTATTCACAAATGGAAGATAGGTCAATGCCTTGGCAAACGGACCAAACCATTTTGCAAAACGGTAAGGTAAAGAGGCACCTGACTGAGCAGTACATATTATGTGTACTAGTATGTACTCCCAGACACCTGCATAAGTGACAAAAATGTCTGTACGGCAGGGATGAAAAGCTCTTCACAGTGAAGGGAAAAATAATATAGTGAATAATATGCTTAAGTTTTTTGAAGATGAAGCAAGATGTTCTAGTTTAACTGTACCTAAAAGTCAACCTACAAGACGGGCTCAAACGGACCAAACCATTTTGCAAAACGGTAAGGTAAAGAGGCACCTGACTGAGCAGTACATATTATGTGTACTAGTATGTACTCCCAGACACCTGCATAAGTGACAAAAATGTCTGTACGGCAGGGATGAAAAGCTCTTCACAGTGAAGGGAAAAATAATATAGTGAATAATATGCTTAAGTTTTTTGAAGATGAAGCAAGATGTTCTAGTTTAACTGTACCTAAAAGTCAACCTACAAGACGGGCTGCTCTAGCTACAGGTTTATCAGAAATAACAATTAAAATGATTAGAAAAGAATGTTCTTTGCTGATGCACCCGGAAGATAAATTAAAATCTCCACATAAGAAAAAAAAGTAGGAAAACATTTGATCAGGTATATGATTTTGATAGATGCACTATTCAAGAATTTTATAATGTCAATAGAAAAGCATCCACTTTAAATAATTATTTGTTAACAAATAATTTAGGCAGAAATTTAATTTTCCATTCGAGAAAACAGCTCTACATGCAATTTTGAAATAAATGGGGTTTAAATGGAAGAAACAGAAGTCAAATGGAAAGGGACAACATTGTTCTATGGAAGCAAAATATTTACGAGCAATTGTACATTACTGAAATTCTGGGAAGACGCTAGGTTTTTAAGATGAAACCTGGGTGGACAGTAATTTAACTTTTCTGAAGTTGTTGTAGAATCGATGGATTATCTGAAGTCATGGATTGTGGTCATGCTAAGAAAAGAATCATAAGTACAGGAAATATAAATGGCTTTATTCCAAACTCTACACTTATATATAAAGCTGAAAACCCAACTGGTGATTACCATGGCCAAAAAATGAATCGACATAATTTTGAAACTTGGCCAAAGCAGCAACTACTGCCAAATATTCAGGCAGGTTCTGTTATAGTTTTTGATAATGCACTGTATCAAAGCATTCAACAAGACTTTGTCGCAGAAGTAAGATGTTATAGTGGTTGGTGAGACATAATGGATCATTTCAGCCTATTATGTATAAATGTGAATTATTAGAAATTATCCATTTAAACACTCCAAAAAACATACACAGTGGACAGAATACAGCAATTCTGTTATAACGAGCATTTTAACAAAATGAATTTCCTGCAATTCAATTGATGTATTAGGGAACAATGCTAGTATAACGCAATTTTCGCATTGGCTCATGCACGATTTCGCCTGCGAGTAATACCAAGTGAAAGTAGTGATCTGCGCAGTAATACATACAAGGTTACGAAGCTTAAAAAAATGTCAAACGTCAAATGTGTGACAGTTATATTTTCCATTTACTATAGCTGTATCGATCGGAGATACACAGTTGTCATTCACTGTATTCAGAAGATTACAGGTGATATTGTAGGCTGACTCATGTTTTCAGGAGCTCACATTTTTCTGTTCAAACAGAACAGAAAAGGCGGGACAGCGTAAGCAGAGGAGCACATTTTTGGAGGTCACTACCATAAAACAGTAAAAACAATTTGCAGTTCCCAGTTTGAGCTTTTCTGTTAGTTAAATCTAATTATAAATGGATAGTAAACTTGATATTACTGCATTTGTGATAATACTGATAGCTGGAAATCTGTGGGTTTTTACGTTACTTTGGTGAAACGGGTTCCCCTTCCATGAAATCTTCAATCATATAAAGAGCATAAATAAATTTTCAGAATCTTCTCTTCATTCCTATTTTTTAAGCTTCGTAAACTTGTTACTCCGTATCTCACTTGTGCAATTTGTGCTTGCCATGTTCGTCAATATTGATTGCTTATCTTTTTCATTGTTCTAAATTTTAGTCCAAAAAAAAAAAATCAAACAGAAATATTAATTAGTATGCATATATTACAATATTAATTAAGCTATGTACATAAGTGTACAGTCTCCGATCAATATACAAGGATATACAAGGTATCTTGTCAAGATAAAGTGCTATATTTACTGTAATATTTATTTATTAGAAATTTAAGTTTAAACCTGTGTTAGCAATTTTATTGGGTTTATAATCTTTTTTACTGTTTTACTTACCAAACTTCCAACGTTTTTTTTTTTTTTTTGAGTGCTCTGCCCCTACCCCAATTTTTTCCATAAGTCCTGTTGTTTTTAATACACGAAATACCATAACGCAGATATTTTTAGGAATACATGTACTGCGTTAAAGCAGAACTGACTGTATTCCATGGGCACCGACACACTGCCTTAAGATTACCACTATATCATTGCGATTTAAACCTTATTGAATTAATATAGACTGAACTAAAAAATTTTATTTGAAATAAAAACATTCAAGATCTGAATATGACACATCTGATGGAATACATGAAACAAGGAATAGCTAGCATAACTCATGAAAGATGGAAAAGTTGCTGTGATCATGTTTTCAAGATAGATCAGAAGTACTGGGAAAGCTATTGCATTATTGAAAAATTTACTAACTCTTTAGTGTTTAATACAAATGAAAGTGATAGTGAAACTGAAACAGCAACAGAAACGGATCAAGCAAATGATTAATGTAAGGTTTTAATTATGTTATTAATATTTATTAAATATTAATTATTTCTGAATATTATGATTGTATTTCGGTAATCCAGTATTACAATATAGCTATAAAAATAAATAATTAAACCAGGTGCATGCTCTCTTTACTTCTGATCCCTATTTGAGAGAATAGAAGTGCCTACATAGCTACACCCTCAAGTATCTTCCAGTCATGAACAGATAGTCCTTACTTTCTATGTTTAGGGATAAACAATTTAAAGCAGGAGTGTCATTATATTGACTGTTATTTCTTTTCACCACCAATACCTTCCTTTTTTAGGGAAGAATGATAGTGAAAAGTTTGAGAAGCACTGTACTAATGGATAATTATTTAAAAATTGCTGTTGTAAATATTACAAAATTAATTTAAGCTGTTTTTATTACTTTTAAATACCAGCTTAGTGCCTTAAATAAAGGTACACAGAAAATATAAAACAAATAATTTGCCTACAATTTATTACAAGTAACATATACTGTATCTATTATTGTTTCTTGTTCTTTATAAAGATGAATCCAAAAATATATATTAGTTATTTACATTAAAATTATAAATTATTATAAATTATATATAGGGCAATCAAGTTCGGAATTCAATTCAACATACACTGTTTTCAGTTGGGTAAAGTCATTAATAGCAGCCATCCCATTTTCTCTGCCAAATCCTGACATTTTGTATCCACCAAATGGTATTTCAGGTGGGAATACATTATAATTATTTATCCAAATGATTCCTGCTTGAAGTTTTGAAGCCACACGATGTGCTCGCTGAATATCTCTTAACATGTAAAGAAAAGAAACTTGTGTAATAGATAAAAAAAAAAAAAAAAAAACAAGAAAACTTTGCATAATACAACTAATCTGTAAGAATCAAAGTACTTGTAATACACTGTAATATACAGTATTTTACTTTAAATTATTAGATATAAGAAATATCGGGTTCTTAAGTTTTTAAAATTAAATCTTTTGTGAACAGAAAAATAAAGAAACTGAAACAAAAAAAATATGAAAATTGATTGCCCATAGACAGTTATATAATCTTTTGAAAAGCTTAGATCTCTAATGTGTCTCTTGCCAAGAACAGTGTTTTAAAAGTTAAATTGGTAGTTTCATACACTCAAGATGAAACTCGATATGAACAAGTTATTAGTAACATCACTTCTCAACAGAGAAATCAAATACACCATACTGTAGGCATATCACACTATGCATACGTGTGATATGCCTACATTTTGTATACAGTCTGACCATAGGCATCTGGACATCATTTATGGTATATGGGAAAGCTACATGGCCTAACTGATTATGGGTGGTGGGGGAAGAGAGTCCTTGCTCAGAAAAAAACTGATTGTTTAAGGATAGTGGAGTCGGGTCAGGGTGACATGTGCCAAAACATTAGATCAATATGTAATAAGCCCCTGATTTTATATAATGTGGTATTCTGACATTTTGAAACAAATACTATGACTAGCAGAAACTAGGTTAGAGCCATACCACCACCTGCTCTTCTGTCCCATCCCTGCAGAACTGCATGCACTCAACTGCACAAGACTGCAGAGGTGTTGTGGCAACGATCTGACTCTACTCTATTCTCTTTCTTACATTCTTCTTCATCCTCACACAATCAGCTGATGCTATCACTATGCCCTTGAAATATTTTTAGCACCACTCTGATTGATATTGCAGCTATCGACCTTCTGCCAATAACATCCATCAAATCAACAGATACACCATTAACTGGCTCATCAGTAATCTTCATCCTAACACAAAACCCACATGTCCATGATAATTTAAAACAAGTGAGCAATACGCCTGTAAAGAGGATAATACCTCCTTGATTCTTTCTTCATCACCCTCTAGCTATGTGTGTCATAATATTCCTAACAAAACAATGAAAAAGCTAATCAAAGCACTCCATCTAGAGAGAATATCAACTGTGAGGTGAAAGTCAGTCAGTGCTGCTATCCCCCAATGGAATTGGGAGTATGGCCCTTCAATTGCCCAGCTTACACACAAAGAAAGTTACAATTAAAAACTGATTTGGATTTTGGTGGACTCCACAGCTTAACTCAGTGGTTTTCAACCAGAGTGCCGCAAAAACATTCCAAGAGTGCCACGTAATTTGGGTTTAAGTTACTTAAACTTATTTTTTTTAAAAATTATATATTTATTCATTATAAAAAAGGCGTACAGTATCTTTTTAATTTTGTGTGATTGATGTTTATTTAATACCTCTATAAAGAATAAAATTATATATATATATATATAATTTGTATTATGAATTGTAATTTTGTTTATAGTTATATTATTGTAATAACTATCATATAACATATTTTTTTAATATTATATATATATATACATACACAGAGAGAGAGAGATCGGGTATAACAGGTAGAAAATTGAGTAGGGGTGCCGCAAAATAAAATAAATTACTTAGGGGTAGCGTTATTAAAAAAAAGGTTGAAAACCACTGGCTTAACCAATGCTTCAGATATTTCCTACAGGATTGCTTTCTCCCAAATTCAAGCAATCTATGATCAAAATGAGTCTGCTGCAATTAAACTATGCTTAGATGAGATGCCACATTGGCAGACCACTTCATAACACGAACAGAACTGTCCAGTGCCCAAACCTACATGAATGATACACACAACCAGTTTCTCTAATCATAAACCTAAAGTCATTAATGCTTGATTACTGCAATCAAGCTGATGTGTTGGCAACAATTTACACCACTAAAGACCAACTTACCTAGTTATTGAAAGGCAACTCTCAATCACAATTGGAAGAGCATTCTAATTTTGTTTTATCAGAGCTGCAGAATTGGTGTGATTTGTGCAGACTTCAAGTTTCAAAAACAAAGAGTAAAACCTTATTACCCATTTATCAGTGACAAGGAATCCAAAGGTCAGCCAGTCATCAATCATTTAAAACTCTATAATATTTGGGAGTAATAATTGACAGGCAGATGTGCTTTATAACCCATATCACATACATTGTGGAAAAATTCAAAAAAGCAATCATGCCCACACCACGAAAGTTTGTGGGCATGATTGCTCGAATTACAAGGAAAGAATGGGGCACCAGGGGTAAAGCATTGGCCTTATTTTATGACTGCATTTTCCTGCTAAATGTGGGATATGCATTATATATCTGCTGAGCTCCGCTTTGTAGAAATTCAATGTGCGAAAGATCTTTTCAATTCGGCGATTTATTCTATTGAAGATGTGTATGGCCTGTCAAACTGTCTGCTGATGCATTACAAGTTTTGACAGATCACCTACCACTGGATTTACACTTGGTGTTTCTATCAATGAGTTATTATCTAAGAAAGGAGCTGCTATATAACTGTTTGTCACTTGAAATAGATTGTGAAGTGAGTTACAGAAGAAAGGAAGCATCTATGGACAGAATTTGTAAAACGGTGGCAAGAACGACATTGGAGCAATTGTATGAAAGGAGCAGTAACAAAAACATTTTTTCCGATAGTAAATGATAAACAGTGGACAACTTGGTTTAATTGCAATCTCCAAACTTATCTTTTGACTGGACATGGTTCCTTTTTTGCAAAGTTAAGGGAATTTGGAATCACCGAGTGTACTCTATGTACTTATGGATTCCTGGAAGACTGGAATCATCTTTTCTATGAATGTGTTGAGTATTTTGACTTGAGGGAACAATTAATTGAATAAACCTCCTAATCTCCACTCCCTTACTCCTGCATGTGAACAACTGTTAGTTAGTACAAAAGAAGATTTTTATGCACTTCAAAATTTTTCACTCAAACAATTCAGAAGATCTTGCTGCAATTGGAGGAGCATGAGCCAGATACTGAATGACAGTTAAAAAGGGCTTGAATAAGTCATGACATGCTACATTAGAATGGAATATAACACTAGTGTGCAAAATTTAAGACCAGTTTTAACTGTAGCTTCTCATAGGAGTGGCCTGGATATGGGAAAAGCATATCAAAGGAACCTCGTGAGGTACAGAAATGATGAAGGAAACAACACTGACACAACAAAGGAAACAAAACAGTACAGAGGGACTTTATTCAAAAATGGCAACATAGCACTGGCTGCCATGATACAGATGCATCACTGCCAAAGATGGAACAAAGGGAAGAGGTGGTCCTCAGTAGGAGATATGGCCACCCCTAATGTCGATGCAGGCTTTGCACTGCCTGTCCATACTTAGAACAATGTTGTTGATAAGTTCTTGCAGTAGCATCATTGATTCCTCTGTCAGTGCCATCTTCAGCTGGTAAACATTTTCTGGTGGGTGTGGACGTGCCGCTAGGTGTCTCCCCAGAGCATTCCATAAGTGTTCGATGGGATTTAGATCGGTGGAACGGGCAAGCCAATCCATACGAACAATGCCCTCACTTTCCAAAAGCATATCAACAGCTGCAGCACGATGGGGTGTGGCGTTATCCATAAACACGAACTTGGGGCCAATGGCATCTCGGAACAGACGCATACGGGGGGGAAGGATTACCTCAGTACAGTTGCGTGCACTGGTTACAGTACTGTCTTCCAGTATCTGGAGTTGTGTACGTCCATCCAAGATAATGCCTCCCGCGACGAGAACACCTCGAATGCCATATTGATCCCTTTCAGAGATGTTTGTGGGGTGATACCATGTGCCAACCTCTCGCTAGATTAGCTGATGTCCAGAATCGCTGCTGAGACTGAATCTACTCTCATCAGCAAAGAGTACCTTAAGTAATGATTTTGTGGTTGTTACTTTAGAAATAGTGCTAGTCCTTAAGTTTTTCACGCCAGTGTATTATGATAGACAGGGTGGTTGTTGTTATTTTTGTTGTTATTTGGTTTTTAGGAGCATTAGCAACTAAGGCCATATTGCTCCGGGATATGCGGTGGTCATTCCCTGAATGACCTTTCCGCATCCTCCGTATTTGGTGGTGACGGGCTCGAACCCCGGTCTAATCAAGAAGCGTGTGCTACGCACTGCTGCTCCTTCCCACCTGGCTACGGAGGCGCCCATAGACAGGGTGGATGCAGGGATGAGTGGTACCATTCTGATTATAGGTGGGAGTCTATCCTCTGTACCCATATGCTCACTATGGGTACAGCTTCTAAGGAAGCTCATGATACATCTTCCAGATGCCTCTTTCACTAATAGGTGATTCAGAGCAGTTGTTGAGGAGATCGTTGACACTTTCAGCAGGCTTATATCAGAGAAATTGGAGCTCCAGGAGAGGGTTAGACCACTACAATAAGCCTGTTGGATGGCATTGTGGTTACTTCCTCGATGGATGACCTGTGATGCTTTTGTGATTCCAAGGACTGTATGTGGAGACTGTTTAAGGTATTCCCCTTTACTGTTAACTGCTGTGCTGTTGGGACTGTTCAGTTTTGAAGAAAAGTTGAATTCTTTATTGTGACCATAATTCCTGGTTTAGACATATGCTTCCTGGATTGGACTTCTCCTCATTTTGGATCTTCATAGTGGACCTACAAGCATCAATTGGATCCTCAGAGATCATCACAACCTCATGTTGGGACTCTATTAGTGTCAGATACCCTCATGGTATTGCACTGCATTGTGATATGAACATTACATTGAGATTGAATTGACTCTCTATGAGGGAATCGGAGATAATTGTACATCAACACTGTTAGTGGTACAATAATGTAAATAGATTGCAGGGTTGCTGGGACTGCATAGTCAAAAAAAAAAAAAAAAAAAAATTTTGGTGTCCACAGTTTCATTCAACTGGAAATAGGCCTTATCCCACCAAAAGATTCCACTCAGAGTCTGCTTCCATCTGTGATAAGCAGTTGAGAGAAAATGTCAGTTGAGAGTTTCAGCATCATCCGCTGCAATTCTTGCTTGGAGTGGAGTTTATGAATATGGCCACAACACCTCATATTTTCCATACTGTTGTAAATGAGATATCAAGCCATCTTGCTTCTGCACTGGTTCTACCTTCTGGTGCCAATACCAGTCTGCCACCATCCATGGATCTTTCCACAACTGCAGCAGCAATTACCTCAACATGTTCTTGGTTAATGGGTTTATGTTTTCTTCCAAGCTTCATTCTCACACTTCCTGTTTCCTTGAGAATCATGCAATAATTTTTCTGACACCAGATGACATCAATGGATCACTTCATTGGTGCTTGCAATGCCCGTAACCCCAAATTGCTGCTGCACTTCTATTCTGGTAGCAGAGTTTTGCAGTCAAAACATGCTCACTATGGGTAAGGCAAGGGGCCCTGTGCTCCTAAAACTATGGTATCCACATCTACAGTATTTTGCACCTTCCATTCTGGATTTATGTGCAAGTGGATGCACATAAAGTAGTTCACAACACAACTTTTTACCCTGGTGCCTGATCATTTTTGGAACTATTTTTTTTATTTTTTTTGTGGATAATTCTCTTCCATATCCTCTGAAGAATATAATATAATTAACAAATGCTTCATTTCCTTCATTGGAACATTCTCTAGACAGCTGTAAATAGGGATACTTCAATCATGGCCACCCGATATATATAAAATAAAAAAAAATAGAAAAAAAAAAAAAAAAACCACAAAAAATCAAGATAGAAATTGAATCTTAGCCTATATAATAAAAATAAGTAGTGTTACGATTTCTTTTGCTTGAAAGAGTTCCTCATGAATATATGGAAGCATGATAATACATCAGAATATGAACACTGATATATGACAGCAAAGATAAGTTATTTAGCTTCTCGAAAGGAAACAGTATAATAACACCACCTAGAATGATTTCAGTATATCATGTTTTATTATTTTCTATGCCATTCAATTCTTAATTACTACTCTAATACAGGTTTTATAGCTAATCTCAGCTGAAATGAAGGGCATTAGAAGTAGAGAGATACTTCCTTTAATTAATGCTTGATAATGTCAAGATATCATTATATACATTATTCTGATATTAAATAATACAAAAATAAATGCAACAAAATGGATGCTCTTAATTACACCATTATTGAAATTATTTCATGCTACAGTGCAATAATGTGTGCCTCAACCCATTTCTTTGTTAAGATTTGATAATGTTAACTGATGAAGTTGTTAAGAAAATAAAATACAGCGGATCACATTAATATGTATAGTTTAGCTTTCAAATGTAATTTCTGACATTTGAGAAGTGAGCCATTTTACCAGTTCTAAAATATTACTAGATTACTAGTAATCTGGTAATATTTATTAGGTTATTATTAATATTAGTTCTAAGCAGAATTTAATATCTTTAGAATCTTAAAATACTTAAAGTAAAAATAAAATAAAATAATTTAAGTATCTTAAGAATGCTAAAATAAGTGCTGTGATACTTATGTTTATTGCTGTTTCATAGTCTATGATTGTACAATAATTAAAAAATTCACTTTCTTAGAGTAATTTTTAAAAATCATTTTATACTTTGTATTAATTATATTTAATTATAATTGTTCAATCCAACTGAATGTTAATATGCAGAAGTGTGTAGAGGAAAACTATAAATCTGAAATTCAGAGAAAGGAAGGGTATATGTGTTTCGATGGGAACTCAAGGAGTACACTTTTAAAACAATCCATTAGATGGAATTATCATTAAAGTTCTCAGATATGTCACATTTTTAAATTCAGCTTATTAAATATGCTCATATTTACTAAATTAAGGCCAATAGAAATTCTTTTCAATAATTTTTTTTTTGTTTAACTAATATTAATTTACATTTCATGAAAGCAATAAATATAACTTGCTTTTCTAATTTTGATTACATAAAATCTGTATGTTAAGATAAATAATTCAAACCATCCTCCCAACTTTTGTTTTAAATAAACCAATAATTATTTTAAAAATTTTAAAAAATAATAACTGATATCAATCAAGTAGAAGTTTACTGTACTGAGCAATAAAGCAAAAACCAGTAATCGGTTTCATTTGTTATAAAAAAAAAAAAAAACAGTTTAGTCAAGTATTATTTAAAAAATATTTTTTTTTAGAAAAACAAGTGAAATGTTATTTAAAGAATATTAATAATTCACTGTATATATAAGGCATAAAAAAAAAAAAAAAATCATAAAACTTACTTGGTCATAATACCACCTGCAAGTCCATAAGGACTACTATTAGCTCTTATAATTGCTTCTTCTTCTTCATCAAAAGTTAATATTGACACCACAGGACCAAATATTTCTTCCTTCACAACAGTCATATCATCTGTACATTCTGCTAATATACAAGGAGAAATATAAAATCCTCCAGCGAGCGAAAGATCATTCATAACTATTCTTTCTCCGCCACATATTACTTCAGCACCCTAAATATATCAAATTATTTTGTAATCATATAATTTAATCATTTTTAAATTGTCAGTTATACATAACTTATCATAACTTAGTTAAGGATGTGATACAGGTCCATCATCAGGACAGGCATCACAGCACGGTTTTGTTAAGAGGTGATAATGTTTGATGAATTTAATTAGCTGCATGGTTGTCACTAAAAAATGAATGCAGAGAATAATTTTGATACACAGAGTCAGATGAACAAGTGTTATTTAAACTAGGCCACTGCTTTTCTTGGGCTAATGTTAACAGTGGGATCCAACAAGGTTAGATGCTGGACTCCTTACTGTAATATTTATTAATGATATTGACATAGGAATAAAAGTTCACTGTTTAAGTCTGCTGATGACAGTTAATGATTTGGTTTGGTTTAAAATTTTAGTGGCACATTAGCAGCAGTGGCTATTATGCACCAAGAAAAACAGTTACTGAGAAGTAGTTATTGATAATTTGGGTTGGTCCTTGAGACTGTCACAGACATTCTCTCAGATATGCCAGACAAGCTGTACTTGCTACCTGGGAGTCTAAAATGCTGATGGAACCGATATTCAAGTGACACTCAAGTCAAGTGGACCCAATTTCAGCAAAATCCGGACGGTCTGTGACAGCAAATCCTCTGCTTGCACATTCGCGATCGTGGGACTGTTAGTAATCCTGGGTATAACCCCCATTCACAATCACATTGTCGGTGACCACCCAGGTGTGAACCAAAGTAACCACACCACATGGAGAAATGCTGCCCCTCTGTGTTACCAGGCGATACTAAGTGGTAGATGACTCTCATCAACCGGTGCAATACCATCACTTTGCTTATTGGAGGCTTGAAGTGGTGGAACCCCATGTTCAGACTTCAGAGCTAATTTCCAGTCAACCTTTCCCCATCTCTTCCATCATGCAGTGACTGATGAATTTGGAGGCTATGATGGACATCATGGCAAGATCCAATCTTACTTACACCTTTAAAAACGGTGTGCACAGGCTGGCCACTAGTTAGTACACCAGACTGAACCTATTGGTAACTCTTTAGGAGGCTTATGGATCAGATGGTGTATAATCTTGCTACCTCTACTCTGCCAGATAGTGACTGGAGGGAGTCCGAGTAGTGTGTATACGGGGAGCATTGTCGAGGCCACGTTATGTCAAGGATCTGCGTATATTCTTACCCTGTGTACGCCATATCCAAAAATTTCATTACATCATACAGCAAGTCCCCCCCCTCCACACTTTTTCTTACTATTGAATACACCATGAATTGTAAAACTAATAGAGTAAGCTTATCTGCGAAAAGATCTAAACCTCCCAAACACTTCCTAGTTCATTTCACAAGGTCTCAATTCTAATCTCAATGATGTCCATTTCCACTTGCAGCCTGCCAAACCCCATATACTTTTTCTGAAAGAATCTCAGTTATCGGTTGATTCAACTACTGCTCACTTCAGTTGCCCAAATTATTCGCTGTATGATTCCTTTCACCTCAAAGGTGGTACTTGTGCATATGTTCAGTGCGATATTCCCTGTCAGAGATTTGGTAATTTGGAATCTCCTCTTTTCGATCTTCTCTGGCTTAAAATCTCTCTTACCTCATTCTGTCAAATTCATCTGTTGTCTCTACTGTTCTCCCAACTCCACTAATCACTTGGAGCTCTTCCACTTCCTCTCTTTGCAACTTGATTTCCTCCAGTCCAACTTTCCTAACAGTGAGGTAATTTTCCTTGGTGATTTTAATGTTCACAACTCCAGCTGGCTTCCGTTTTCTAGTCACACCGACCCAGCTGGTCAAGATGCTGAGGCTTTTGCAATTACTAATGACCTTGCACAGATTGTTTATTTACTTACAAGAATACCAGACAATCCTAACCATACAGCCAGCACACTTGATCTTTTTCTCACAAACAACCCTTCTAAGTACACGGTCGAAGTGAGAGGTCCTTTAGGCACCTCAGATCAACTTGGTGATTGTCTCTTCTCCAATGGAACCTTTATCTCATGGCATTTCCCAACCTCGTGTTGTTTGGCATTACAAGAATGCAAAATGGGATGACCTGTGAGATTTCTTTTCTTCTTTTCCTTGGTCGGACTACTGTTTCAAAACTTCTGATGTCAATGTCTGCTCAGATCGTGTCAGTGAAATTATTCTTTAGGAATGGAATCCTTTGTCCCACACTCCACTTTAAAATCTTGTCCTTTATCTAAACCTATATAAAGACTTATATAAATTATTTCATATAGGTCTTTATATAGACCTAAAAAGACCTATATAAATTATTTGGATGAGCTAACAAATGGCAGTTGAGGTATATTAATGAAAAATGCAATATCTTGCATCTGGGTGAGCAGTAACCTTAGAGTTTATCATTGTCACTGTTGGGAGTTTTATGGTGCAATGGCAGGTAAAGGCCATTATGCACCAAACAACGGTAGAAATAACAAGGGCCATTAAAAGTTAGATATGTGCATTATATAGAAATTAGCATCAAATTTGGTCATAGCATTGAATCTTTTTCAGGAAAGTGAAAATTGCATCAAATCAGATCTGTCATCTAAAATTTGTTTCAAAGTAGGAGTGTTTTGGGCTGAAAGAACATGGTTTTCATACTCGATAATTATGATATGTGTGAATGTGAGTTGAGCATGAAAGTTCAGACAGAAAGGTGGATCTGAGGCAGAAAGAAGATAAAAGTGAATAAGGTATGTGTGACATATCCATAGTCTTGCAAGCATGGCTTCTTCTTTACAGTCCGAACAGAAACTGGATGGCCAAGACTGGAGATTCAGTTTGATCTGAAAGGAGTTTTACTTAACTTCTTGATTTTGCTAGATGGTTTGACAGTGATTTATACTTCGACTTATTACAAGATTTTTGGGCCAATTAAAAGAATTTTGAAAGAGGTGTCAACTGGTTTCACAGTGAATTTCGCTGCATGGTCAGCACTCTCAGCCAGCTTTGCCAACATGGCTAGGGACTCAACTTTACTAATCTCACCTCCTTAGCTAGATCAGCCAGCAAGTTCTGAACACGATCAAGTAGGTAGTATTTTGTAGGTAGGATCGTGTAGTAGTACCTACTACACGATCAAGTAGGTAGGAAATATTGTGATATTTCCTTCTTGGCTATAAAGTGAGAATGGCACCAAGAGAGTCAGTGAATATGACACTATTAGTAAACTGATGCAATATTGTGGATTCCAAGGCCATTTGTATTGTATGCAGTCAGCAGTAAAGATACTACAACATTTTGGAGTCATCTGTGCATATGATTCACATTTTGCAATTAGTGATTTATGAAGCTGTTTTATATTCTCTTGAGAAAGAGTAGTTTTCCACCATTCTTGAAGGGGAAAAACCACTCTTTCTAAATCACATGCTGGGGGGGGGGAACAGAAAGCCCATGGAGGAGCAGCGGAAACAGTGATAGTTATTCAAGAAAGATCAAGCTGTTAATTATCAAGCAATGAGCAAAGATGTATGCCAGTTGATTCATTAATGGATAAACAGCATATAAGTTCTCCCAAATCTATATAGATACTTCTAAACTGGATGCAAAGGTTCACTTTTGATTTTGATGGCGTAATTTAGTAGTAAACTTTGTCAGTGTACAGAGAGTGAAGAGTTGTGAGCTTCAGCGTAAAGACTTTGGATAGGAGATGTGTGGTAGGTTACAAGAGCAATGCTTAGGCCACTGTGATGAATAGGGTCTAACTACATTGAGTTTCTTATGTAAGATCTGAAGGATATGGTTGTTGATGCAGGAGTTATTACTATAACAAATAAGCATATACAGCCAGGCCTCGCACAACGCGAGTTCGATTAATGTGTTTTTCAGTTACCGCTATTTGAAAAAATTATAGCATTTTTCACTGTACATGATACAAATTTCCAGTTAACACGATCTTTTTTTTTATGTGATAGTTGAAAAAGATTTGAATCTCGCATTAAACTTACTGCACGTCAGACGGGCAATAAACAAACGCTTGCCTGCTGCCCGCCTCAGTGTGTTCCATCCACATCGGAAGAAGATGTGTTACTTGTTTGTCTCCCACTAATAAAGTCAAATCAGACTTGAATTTAAAAATTCTAATTTTTAAATGAGTTAAATGAAAATGTTACCACGAAAGAGAGAATGGTAAAAGAACTAGATGAAATCTTTCGTATCACAGACAACCTCAAACCTTTTACCGCTGTGTTTCCCTCAAAAATTTAAAATATTCTGCGGCATATACTTTGGGAACTGCTGTTTTATGCAATAAACATTCAATTCCATAACTATTTTCATTATCTTTTACATGGTATACAGTTAAAAAGTTATTTTTAAAATTATTTATGGATTCCTGACGGTCAAGGACCAATTATAATTTTTCCTATTCATTTTTATATTCGATTAACGAGTTTCTTTAGGCAATGGGGTCACAGGATGAATTAATCGCTTTAATTGAGGTCAGCCTGTACTGTATGTTGAATAAACCAGTTGAGAACCACTGCCTTAACTGTATGTTAGGGCAGTGGTTCTCAACTGGTGTGCCACAGCACACTAGTGTACTGCAAAATTGTTCTAAGTGTGCCATGAGATAAATTAAAAAACTAAAAGGAAAATTTTTTAATTAAAAAAATAATAATAATAACAAAAATGTACTACTATGCACTATCACCTATTTGTTAGGAGTTAGTGCCAGCCATGTATAATAGAAAAATTATTATATGGAGACAGAATTCACCTTCTGTGCATGGTCCCAACATGACTCTGGGTAATTCCCTGCTAGAATGCCCCTTTGGTGGTACAGTTATGATTTGTTTATAACCTCTTTCAAGCTGTCACCTTGCTTTTCAATAATGCTTCAGCATTTCTAACCTCAAGAGACCAGCATTACAAGGAAATAGTGATTTTTTTCCATAGAGAGAGAGAGAGAGAGAGAGAGAGAGAGAGAGAGAGAGAGAGAGAGAGAGAGAGAGAGAGAGAGAGAGAGAGAGAGAGGTTCCCACGATAGGAACACCCATACTAAATCTATGCAGCCCAATGCTGCCTCCACATGATTATTACATTGAGCATACAATGTAGTACATTGTAATACCTTCTCTCTATGGTGCCAGCTGTCTGAGCACAAGTGCTATTTAGCAACTTATGCCCAATGGCCAGTTTACTTAAGATAAATAAAAAAATTCTCACAATTTTGCTCGGTGATTTGTAGATCTATAATCAATGTGTTACATTGTATAATTACATTATGGTGAGTACATTTGCATAATTACATAAAGCCTTTCAGCAGTCTATTTTTTATCATTTGATTTAATCGTTATTTTTCATGCTTAATTAGCCACCCTAAAAGTAAAAAGGAAAATTTCGCCTGAAGATGAAGGAGAATGCAGCAACAAGGATTATATTGGAAGACCCAGTAGTAAAAGCCAACCTGATTTGAGCAGGAACATGCAACTGAAGAGGTGCAAAGTTATCTGAAAGTATATGGACAGTTATTTAAATTTCAGATTTTCTTTGTGTGAAGAGGTCTGTCCTCTACCTGTGTGTTGTTTGTGGTGAAAAAGTTTACAACGATGCCATGGTTCCTAGCAAATTGAAGAGACATTTAATCACTAACTATGTGAATCTTGTGGATAAAGATTTGAGCTGGATATCATTATTCTTCTCTTTCTTTATGATTCCTTTGTACTTCTGACTCTCTCTCAGGGTAACTCAGGAATTTTTTTTGGCTGGTGCAGCATAAGTCTCAGGTTTCCTTGCACCATGTGGCTAATAACAATAATAACGGATAGGACAATCCCGCACAACAGACCGGACATAACCCTTGTGGACAAGAAGGAAAAGGCTACCTATCTGATTGACATAGCAGTACCCAACATTGGCAACCTGCAGAAAACCCATGGGGAAAAAATCAGGAAGTACACGAACTTAAGACAGGAGATCAAAGAGATGTGGCATATACAGCAAGTAACGACCATCCCGATCATTGTGTCAACCACAGATATGACCCTACAAAGACCTTACATAACAGCCTAGCAGCAATAGGTCTCCCAGCAAACACCTACAAGGAACTCCAGAGTGTCACAATCCTGAACACCTGTAGGATAGTCAGAGAGTTCCTCGACCAACAGTAACACCAGACATGACAACAACCACCCTGTGTACTTGGTAGCAATACCTGTCATGAGGTGGAACCCCCAATCAGGGAGAAATAATATAACAGCAATAATAATAATAATAATAATTACTTGTAGAACAAAAAAAAAAAAAAAAACGACAGACTATTCTGAGAAAAAGAATACAAATTTCTGAAAAAGTTCAGATTGCTTCTTACCAAGTAGAAAAAATCATTGCATTCCAAAAGAAATTGCACAGCACAGCTGAGTCCCTTATTTTGCCAAATTGCTAAAATACCCCTATTGGATGATACTATTCGAAGGAGAATAATTGAAATATCTTAGAACATCAAGGAATAAGTATCTACAAGGGGGAAAAAAATCAAATTTCATGTTACAAGTCTACTGACATCATATTTTAATTCTTATGCTGCAAAGAACTTAAGAGGTATTTTGATACTTTGACTGGCTACTTAGAAAAATTAGAACTTTCATGGAAGTCATGCGTGGGTGTCTGTACCAATGTTGCTCCATCAAGGTTTTATTTATAGATAGATAGAGATAGAGAGAGAGAGAGAGAGAGAGCCCAAATGAAATGTTTACTCATTGCTTTCTGCACAGAGATGCTCTTGTTGGAAGAACACCAGACAATGAGTTGAAATCAGTGTTAGATAAGGGTGTATTAATGGTCGATTACATTAAATAAAAACCACTAAAAACACATCTCTTTAATCAGCTTTGTAGTGCCATGGATGCCACGAGAAGTGGCAACTGAAGTTCAACATTAACAAATGCGAAGTACTGCATATGGGGTAGAAGTAACCCCAGAGAAATGTACCAATTGTGTGGTACTACACTTAGGGTAGTAGAAAATGAAAAAGACCTGGGAGTAATTGTGCAGACAGGTATGAAGTTTTCTGAGCATTTCAGACAAGCTGCCTGTCTGAAAGAGCAGTCAATGATATAGAGGAATTTTGCTAGTAGGGAAAAGGAGGTGAATATCCCTTTGTATATGGCAATGATCAGGCCATGCCTTGAGTACTGCGTACAGGTCTGGAGGTCTCTTTTAGGAAGGATTGTAGAATTGCTTGAGTGAGTACAGAGAAGGGCAACAAGATTGATGAGGGGAACAAAGGGTCCTTGCCAAGAAAGGCTTAAATTCTGCAAATTGCAGTGTCTGGAGACTAGGCACCTGCGAGGTGATCTGTCTGAGGTGTATAAAGTCTTGAATGGGTTGAGCAGGCTCGATTCTGATGGGATTCTTCCACTTGCTCTGATTATGAACCCGAGGGTGCATAAATTCAAATTATGCATAAATTCAGTTGCAGAATAGATGTGCGGAAATTTGCCTTTAGCCAGCAGATAGCTGATTGCTGGAACAAACTTCCATCTGTTGTTGTGAAAGTTGATAGCTTAAATAAATTCAAGGAGGAAGTGGAACAAACGTTTAGAGGGAATGGATGTGTGAAATTGTTTTTTTGTTTTTTTGACTGATGCTACATAAGCTCATATGCTTGCTTTCTTATATCACATGCCTCTACTACTATTATGAATATTTAATTTTGCATACAGAAGTAAGATGGCTGTCAAAGGGAAAGGTATTGTTTAGCATCTATGAACCAAAATACAAAATTAAAGTTTTCTTTCAATCCGAAGAAAATAATTTTTACAAATACCTAAACAATGAGCTGTAGTAAGGCTAGCTTATTTAGCAGAAATATTTATCCATTTAAACAGCTTGAATACCAGTATGCATGGATATAGTGATAGCATCCTTACTTCTACGGACAAGCTATTAGCATTTAAGGAAAAACTGTTAATTTGGCTGAACAGAGCAAGAAAGGGGAAATCTTGATATGGTTCCACTAATATCTGAAACCAATAAAAAGGATATTGCTGCTCTTGTAACTGACCACTTAGAAGTATAAGAAAACAACATTGAAAAATACTTTCCATTGGTAAATATAGTTTGACCGGATATGAAACCCTTTTATGTCTGTTTCATCTGGATTAGGGATTGGAGAAGAACAATTTGTACCAATCTCAGGTGATCAAAGTCTTAAAATGAAACATGAAGTCCCCCTTGATATGTTCTGGATTTCAAACAAAGATGAGTATCCTGAAATTTCAAATTGTGCCTTGAGAATTTTATTGCAGTTCTCCACTTCTTATTGCTGTGAGTTGGGATCCTTGCCATTAATAATCATTAAATCCAATAAAAGGGAAAAACTAATGTGCATTGAAGAAACATGAGAGTAAGTTTATTTGAAATATGCCCTAACGTACAGGAAATTGCTCAAAAGCATCAAGCTCAAGTGTCTCATTAAAATATTTAAATTAGATGATATTAGCCCTGATTATGATTAATTCTCAGGGGATCCATTTAAAGGTGGTATAAAGGATGCTTCTTGAGATTGTAAAATGTTTTCTGAGTATCCTATTTAGCCACCATAGGATCCAATACTTGATACCAAGGAAACTTGAGTCAAGTAGACAATGTACAAGACCAAATGACACACAAGTAGAGTGCAACCAGGGAGATGCATCTCATGACATAGTAAATTAAGTGGCTTGGATGATAAACACGGCTAAGTTCTTGTTTTAATCTCCAGAGAGCTGTAAGGGACTTTTTCTCAGTGTTTGAAAAGTGCTGTCAAGAAAGTGAGTTGTTTGTTCCAGGCGACTCTGGAATCTGTGTAATTCACAACTCTGCTAACAGGAAGGCCATCTAGTAGGACTGTGATGTTAATTTTTTTCCTTTTCTTTTTTCTTTTTTTTTTTTTTTTGTGAAAAAAATGATGTGGGTGGACTTGCCGGGATTTAACTCTAAGCCTGAGGTGAGTTCTGAGGTAAATTACAAGGTCTGACATCTGGAATTTTATAGCTAGTGAGATGTGCACAGCATCTTGATATTCTTGTAAGTTGAGGGCTGCTACAAAAAGGGATGCTGACAGAATGCCTCACTGTGGTATACTCTGCTTATGGTAAATATTAAGCAATTGTTATTATGCATTGCAAGGGATTTGTCTTCAAGTCAGTAGCTGTCTAAGAAGCTGGAGTATTGGGGCCTGTAATTCCAAAGTGGTTCTCAAGGATAATAATTAGGGAATTGATGGAGTGTCATATTCTGCTTGATATCCAGGAAAAGTATTTATATTTGTCCTTATGTTTAAGGAATGTTAGATTCTACAGAAGGTCTGAAGGAGGTTTGAGATTGTTAATCTGTTCTTTATAATAATGGAATATAGGTAGTAGCCAGGTCTATGACCAAAGCAATGCTCATTTATGTGTTTGAGGATAGTTCTCGCAAAGATTTTTTGAATATTGCAACCTATGAAGATTGGTTTGTATTCTTTATTGGATTTTTGTCCGTTGTTATTTGGCATGGGCTTTGCAATATACTGTTTCCAGATTGAAGGTATAATTGTAGATAAATTCACCTGTAATGCTACTAAATAACACTGACTCGAATGTGTAAAACGTCTTTATTATGGTAAAATAAAATAAAACACATGTGTACTGATTGTATAACTATATGTTAAAATATTAAAACAAAATAAAATAAATGTTATATAACAAGAATAAAATTCAATAAATAGCTTTATCGCTTTTAATTTTATATATTTTATGGAATTTTATTCTTGTTATACAACATTTATTTTATTTTGATTTAATATTTTAACACATAGTTATACAATTAGTAAGCATGTGTTTTATTTTATTTTATCATAATAAAGACGTTTTACAGATTCGAGTCAGTGTTATTTAGTATTACAGATGAATTATAGAGTTCCTGACTCCAGAGGCCTTTTCAATGAATTGTAGAGAAAGTTGAGAATCCTGTTGAAGAGGAGCTGGAGAGGATTGTTATGAATGAACTGCAGATTTTTAGCACGAATAAAAGAAATCTATCATGTATGACAATTCATTTGCTTTGCAAGTTGTTCATTGCATAGACAAGATCCACTTGGTCAAGCTAATGGAGGAAAGTGGAGTTTTATTAATTTCAGGGATAAAGTTGCCATCATAGTGGCAGCAGTGGATCACACTGTTCTTCAACAGTGTGATCTGCCCAATCAAGGAGCTTTCTCAGTACAGACAGAAGTTATGATCTGAGTTAGATAAAATTCTCTTTGAGATGCGAGCCTCCCCATAAACCTCCCCTTGTCTACTGGTATGCATGAAGACTGTTTTACATCAAATATTTTTATATTTGATGAAAAACATCAAATATAAAAAGCAAGCATGAAGACTTGCTTTTTATATTTGATGGAGTTATTCAGAGTCAGTGACTTCCATAAGATCCTGGAGGCCTGTTGCTTGGCTGTAAAAAAAAGATCTAAAGTTTTCTGTGAACCAAGGTTTTGTTGATATAGTATGAGAGGTTTTGATCTTGTTTGAAGATCAACCAACAAATTGTTCTGAGATGTTTTGAAAATGTTTGTCAATTCTTGTTTGTTCTTTTCTAAGCATCTGTCTGATTTATGACTCTCAAACTCCATCAATTGATGGGTGTTGTATATTGGCTGAACCATAGTGTTGTGGGAAGCACTTCATCAGATAGCTGTTTAAAAAAATTACAAACAAGCACTGATGATCGCCATGTTACTAAAGTGGCCTAGCCACTTGGCACTTATATGGAAAGATCTGGGTTTGAGTTCTGTCTTAGATTAGAGAAAATTTTTGACAGCCATTTTACTCTCCATTTCAGACCAACTTTGAGTTAGTTGGTCTCAAAGAGGGGTTTAGCTCACATCAAATCCCCCCCCCCACAAGCCCTGAACACACGTGGTTACATGCACACAGTTGTAAAAGGCAATGGGAAACCACAGTTTCTCGTAGTATGATTTGTATATCATATTAGTCTATATAATATATCTGTATATTGTATATCTTTATAACAATCACATTAATATACTATTGTCTGGTTTCTTTGAAAATGTTATCTTGCTTGTGAGTTACTGCATTCAGTTCATTTGGTGACTCCAACCTAATGCTCATGTCAACTTGAAACTTGTGAGATTTTTACAAGGACTTGTGGGAGCCCTAGAGTGCCTTACGTCAGTGTTTCTCAATCTTTTTACTCTCGGGGCACATTTTCCAAAGAAGAAAAATCTCGCGGCACACCCTTTGAGAAACACTGCCTTACGTGTTCCTTATCCCTTGCTTACACTGGCAAGGTGAAAATGTATGTGAATGTTCGGGAGAATTATGAATTGTCTTGTGTCCTATTACAGAGATTGCTTGATTTCTTACATTTTTCATACCATATAATTTCTGTTGGGTGACTCTGCTTATGGCTCATAATAGATTGTGAGGTATATTAACATCAGTAAAGACATGATACAAAAAAGCAAGCTTATACAGCATCAGCCAAAAAAAAAAAAAAAAAACCCCTTCTCATTTCACCCATCCACTCGCTCCAAATGTTTATCTAGAATTGCCTTGAATCTATTTAAGCTATCAACTTCTATGACAAATGGAAGTTTGTTCCAGCAATCAACCACCCACTGGCCAAAGGCAAACTTCCATACATCTATCCTACAACTGTCTTTCCCAAAATTTAAATTTATGCCCTCTCAGGCGATTATTCTGAGCAAGAGGAAGAATCCCATTAGCAATGAGCATGCTCAAACCATTCAAGGCCTTATACACCTCATTCAGATCACCTTGCAGGTGCCTAGTCTCCAGACACTGTAATTTGGAAAACTTAAGCCTTTCTTCGTAAGAGCAACCCTTTGTTCCATTCACTAATCTTGTTGCCCTTCTCTGTACTCGTTCCAGCAGCTTTACATCTTTCCGAAAAGGAGGCCTACAGACCTGTATACAGTACTCAAGGTGTGGCCTTATACAAGGAGATAATCACCTCCTTATCCCTGATAGAAAAATTCCTGTATATCATTGACAAGACACCATGAGCTACTCTTGCAGACCATCTACACTGCTAAGAAAACTCTTCACATCTGACTGCACGATTACCCCCAGGTCCTTTTCATTCTCTACCACTGTCAGTGTATACCACACAGTTGATACGTTACTCTGTAGTTACTGCTCCCCAGATGCAGCACTTTACATTTGTCAATGTTAAACTTCAATTCCACCTCTCAGCCCATCTGCTCAACTTTTATAGATCCTGTTGCAGCAGTACTGTCATTAGTGTCATTCAACCCTGATGACCTCCATATCGTCTGCAAATTTAGACATTAAGCCTGATATACCATCATCAATATCAATAAATACAGAAAACAACAATGACCCAACACTGAACCCTGGGGGGGGGTTTCCACTAATAACATTAGTTCACAAAGAGCAGTATCCATTGATTACCACTCGTGGTTTTCTCCCACTCAACCATTCCTTTATCCATAGCAGCAATATGCTTCCAATGACACACTGCTCCAATTTGTGCAGCAGTCTTCCATGTGCAACAGTATCAAAAGCATTTCTAAGATCCAAATATATGATATCAAAATTATTCTTTGCATCCAGTTCCTTTGTGACCACATCATAGTATCCGATCAAACTGGTCAGACAAGACTTGCCCATTAAAAAAAAACCCATGCTCTGTCCGAGCTATAACTGAAGTCTTGTCTAGATGATCCTGCAGTGCCTCCATTAATTTCCCTGGAACAGAATTTAAACTAACAGGTCTGTAATTACTTGTATAATTACAGACCTGTTAGTTTAAATTTGTGAATTGGGGTCACATTTGCATATCTCCAGTCCATGGATATCTCCCCTGAGTCCAAAGTAGCTCTCATAATTATGGCTAAGGGTTTGCTTACTTCTGTTGCTGACTTCTTTAATATAACTGGATAGATCCCATCCACCCCAGTGGCCTTTCTTATGTTTACTTCAAGAATTTCTCCTCCACTTTGCTCTCAGTTATTACAAAATCATCTAGCTCACTGCCAGAGTTTACTTCACCTCTGGCATTCCTTTCCCCAAATAACTCTGTGTGAATATATATGCAAAATATTCATTTAGTTTGTTAGCTACCTGAGCAGGATCATCAACAGTTGAACCATCGATATCAAGTGGACCAATCTGATTCATCCCCTTCCTTCTAGAGTTTACATAAGTAAAGAACTCTTTGCTGTTTTTCTTTGTATTATTTGCCTGCCTAACTTCCTTTGTGACTTGGTTACAGACCAGTTTATATCTATCATAGGCTTCTGTGTCACCTGTTAATTTATATATTTATCTCATGCATTTTTCTTCTCTGACACATTTCTCATTTGTTCATCTGACATCCATTTAGGCCTAAACCTTGAACAATATTTCTTAGTTGGTATGACAAGCATAGTAGCTTCCAAGATTAATTCTTTGAATGCTTACCATTATGAATTTGCTGTTGCACCCACCGTATGGAATTTAAATACTATTTCAAACACTGTAGTCACCTTTACAAAAGCAAAACCCCTTCCCTTTACCCCTGATGGTAGTTACCTCTTTGAGTAAATCCCACTTCAGCACATTTTAATCTGTACCACTTAGTGGTTCCTTTGTCTGCAGATTCTCAATGCATGAAGAATCACTACTGATAATCAGATCAAGGGTATTACTCCCTCTAGTTGCCTCCCGAACATGCTGCTGTAGAAAACAATCATCCAATAAATCCACAAAACTCTTGCTAGTGTGTGAGTGACCAACACACAAATTCCAGTCAATATCTGGGATATTAAAATGCCCTGTTATAAGACACTGATTTACTGGCCTACTCTATTTCTCTGTACAGTTGTTTATTTTATTCATCAGGCTTATAACACACTCCTACTCTCAATTTTGCTTTCCCAGTGCTTATGTCACACTAAACTGACTTGCCACTGCTCTGTCCACCCATGTCGACTGGCTGTACTTCCTTGGATTTTGTGTTTCTTAACTAATAGCATAATGCTTCCTGTCCTGTCTATCCTTCCTGTACACATTGTACTCCCCAAATTCCATTTCTGCATTCCTTATATCTGAGTGACACCATGTCTATGATATCCCAAAAATATCTGCCTTTGATGTCTTGACCAAACCCTCAAATTCATCAAATTTATTTATCAAACTCCTAGCATTGGTGTACAGGCAAGTACTAGCAGAGGCATATGATGTAAGAAAGCAAGCTTATGCAGCATCAGTCAAAAGAAAAAAAAAACAAAAAAACTTCCACTTCACCCCTCCGTTCGTTCGGAATACCTGTCAAGCTGAGCCTTAAATTTATTTAGGCTATCAACTTCTACAACAAGGGATGGAAGTCTGTTCCACCAACGAACTACCCGCTGGCTAAAGGCAAATTTCTACACACCTGTCTTTCCTCAATTTGAATTTATGCTCTCTCAGGTGATTATTCTGAGCAAGAGGAAGAATCCCATCAGCATTGAGCATGCTAAAACCATTCAAGGCTTTATACACCTCATTCAGATCACCTCGTCGGTGCCTAGTCTCCAGACACTGTAATTTGCAAAATTTAAGCCTTTATTCGTAAGAGCAACCCTTTGTTCCAATCACTTATCTTGTTGCCCTTATCTGTACTTGTTCCAGCAGCTCTACATCCTTCTTGAAATGAGGCCTCCAGACCTGTATACAGTACTCAAGGTGTGGCCTGACCATTTCCTTATAAAAGGGAATAATCACCTCCTTATCCTTGCTAGAAAAATTCCTGAATTATATCATTGACAAGACACCATGAGCTACTCTTGCAGACCGTCTGCACTGCTCAGAGAACTTCATATCTGCTTGCACAATTACCCCCAGGTCCTTTTCATTCTCTAACACTGTCAGTGTGAGCACCTCCGTAGCCAGGTGGGAAGGAGCAGCAGTGCGCAGCACACGCTTCTTGATTAGACCGGGGTTCAAGCCCGTCACCACCAAATACGGAGGATGAGGAAAGGTCAGGGAATGACCACCGCATATTCCCGGAGCAATATGGCCTTAGTTGCTAATGCTCCTTAAAAAAAAAAAAAAAAAAAAAAAAAAACTGTCAGTGTAGTACTACAGATTTGATATGTTGCTCTGGGGTTGCTGTTTCCCATATGCCATATGTAGTACTTTACATTTCTCAATATTAAACTTCATTTGCCACCTCTCAGCCCATCTGCTCAACCTTTCCAGATCCTGTTTCAGCAGCATAGCGTCAGTAGTGTCCTTAACAGCCCTGCCAACCTTTGTATTGTCTGTAAACTTGGACATTAAGCTTGATATACCATCATCAATATTATTTATAAATACAGAAAACAATAATGGACCCAACACTGAACCCTGAGGGACTCCGCTAATAACATTAGTCCACGATGAGCAGTGTTCATTGATTACCACTCTGTCTTCTCCTCAACCACCCCTTTATCCATAGCAGCAATTTGCCTCCAATGCCACACTGCTCCAATTTGTGCAGCAGTCTTCCATGTGCAACAGTATCAAAAACCTTTCTAAGATCCAAGTATATAATATCAAAGTAATTCCCTGCATCCAGTTCTTTTGTGACTGCATCATAGTATCCAATCAAATTGGTCAGACAAGACTTCCAATTAACAAAACCATGCTTTGTCCGAGCTATAACTGAAGTCTTGTCTAGATGATCCTGCAGTGCTTCTTTAACCAGTGCCTCCATTAATTTTCCTGGAACAGAAATTAAACTCAAGGGTCTATAATTACTTGTGTCAGCCTTTGATCCTCCTTTGTGAATTGGGATCACATTTGCACATCTCCAGTCTATGGGTTCCTCCCCTAAGTCTAAGGAAGCTCTCATAATTATGGCTAAGGGTTGCTTACTTCCTTTGCTGCCTCCTTTAAAAGAACTGGATAGATCCCATCCACCCCAGGTGCCTTTTTTATGTTTATCCTTAACAATTTCTCCTCCACTTTCCTCTCAGTTATTACAAAATCATCTAGCTCACTGCCAGAGTTTACTTCACCTCTGGCATTCCCCTTCCTGAATAACTCCTCATGCGTGAATATAGATGCAAAATACTCGTTTAGTTTGTTAGCTACCTGAGCAGGACAATCAACAGTTGAACCATCGATATCAAGTGGACCAATCTGATTCATCCCTTTCCTTCTAGAGTTTACATAAATAAAGAACTCTTTGCTGTTTTTCTTTGCATCCCTTGCCAAACATTTCTCGTAATCTGCCTTCGCCTGCCTAACCTCCTTTGTAACTTCATTACAGATCAACTTATATCTATTATAGGCTTCTGTGTCATGTGTTAATTTATATGTATCCCATGCATTTTACTTCTATGCCATATGTCTCATTAGTTCATCTGACATCCATTTAGGCCTAAACCTTGAACAATATTTCTTAGTTGGTATGTAAAGCCTAGTAGCTTCCAAGATAAGTTCTTTGAATGCTTCCCATTTTGAATTTGCTGTTGGTAACATTATCAGTTGATCCTACTGTATAGAATTTAAACACTGTCTCAGACAATCGTAGTCGCCTTTACGAAAGCAATAACCTTTCCCTTTACCTCTGATGGTAGTTACCTCTTTGAGTAAATCCCACTACAGCACACTGTGATCAATGCCACCTAGTGGTTCCTTTATCTGCAGATTCTTAATGCATGAAGAATCACTACTGATAATCAAATCAGTAGTGATTCTTCAGTAGGGAGTATTACTCCCTCTAGTTGCCTCCCGAACATGCTGATGTAGAAAACAATCATCCAATAAATCCACAAAAGCCTTGCTAATGTGTGAGTGACCAACCCACAAATTCCAGTCAATATCTGGGAAATTAAAATCTCCCATTATAAGACTCTCTGATTTACTGGCTCACTCTATTTCCCTGTACAGTTTCTTATTATACTCATCAGAGTCATTAGGCCTATAGCACACTCCTACTCTCAATTTTGATCTCCCAGTGCTTATGTCCCACCAAACTGACTCGACACTGCACTGTCCAGCGATGTCGACTGGCTTCACTTTCTTGGATTTTGTGTGTTTCTTAACTAATAGCATAACCCCTCCTTCCTTTCTATCCTTTCTGTAGACGTTGTACTCCCCAAATTCCAGTTCTGCGTTCCTTATATCTGTGTGACACCATGTCTCTGAAATCCTAACAATATCTGCCTTTGATGTTTTGAGCAATACCTCAAATTCATCAAATTTATTTACTAAACTCCTAGCATTGGTGTACACGCAAGTATACATGCACCTGTTCCTATTCTTAGGTACCCTAACACAACCCAAGTGTTTACTTGTACCGCAATGACTCCCACAGTCTCTGAAATATCCTGCATCTTGTTTTCTAGGCATCTGCTCATTCCAATAAAAGCAGTGCAAGACTCACTTTCACCTCTGCCAGTGGCTACTGTTAATCTATTAGTCCTTGTATCCCCCCCCCCAAGCTAGCAGTTTTCCAACCCACCTAACACTGCCTCGATAGCATCTGCAAATATTCTTGCACCCTTTCTATTTAAGTGTATCCCATCCTTGTAGAACCAGTCTCTCCTGTTAACAAGTACAGACCAGGATGAAAAAAATTCTACCCCTTGAGCCTTGCACAATCTTTCCAGGGCCGAATTTATCGACAAGGCTCTCATCATATACTCCCTCCTATCGTGTCTGGGCAGAATTGCAGACCTTTTCAAATTCAACCCTAATTTACGGCTTTTTTTCAACAGTGACCTGTACTTGTTAAGTAATTCTGTCTCCTACTCTTAATATCATTAGTGCCAACGTATACAACTATGTGCCTGTACCTATTCTTTTCTACACAACCATGTATTTACTTGTTCTGCAATGACTCCGTTTAGTCTCTGAAATCCTTGCACCTTTTTTTCCAGGCTGCTGCTCATTCCAATGGAAGCAGTATAAGAATCAATTTCACCTCTGCCAGCAGCTGCTCCTTAAAGTATTATTCCATGTATCTGCCAAACTAGCAGTTTTCCGATCCACCTAACACTGCCTTGATAGCATCAGCAAATATTCTTGCACCCTTTCCATTTAAGCGTATCCCATCCCTGTAGAAGCAGTCTCTCCTGTTAGCAAGCATAGACCACATTGAAAAAAATTCTACCCCATGATCCTTGCACAATCTTTCCAGGGCCAAATTGATCGCAAGCCCCTCATCATGTACTCTCTCCTATTGTGTCTGGGCAGAATTGCAGACACTTTCAAATTCAACCCTAACTCAGCTTTTTTTCAACATTGACCTGTACTTGTTAAGTAATTCCGCCAGTCTCTTACTCTTAATATCATTAGTGCCAACGTTTAAAACCATATCACCTTTTGTGTCCATAAAAGATGGTATCTGCTGTACTGCTTTTTTTGCTCTTTTTCAACATTGACCTGTACTTGTTAAGTAATTCCGCCAGTCTCTTACTCTTAATATCATTAGTGCCAACGTTTAAAACCATATCACCTTTTGTGTCCATAAAAGATGGTATCTGCTGTACTGCTTTTTTTGCTCTTTTTCAACATTGACCTGTACTTGTTAAGTAATTCCGCCAGTCTCCTACTCTTAATATCATTAGTGCCAACGTGTAAAACTATATCACCTTTTGTGCCCTTAAAAGATGATATCTGCTCTACAACATCATCATCAACCTTTGTCCCATGGCAGACATACCCTGGCTGTGTTCCACCTATCCTTTTTTGCACAATATATTCCCCGTTTCCATGACAATAGAGCCACTGACAACAACAACTAGTTCTGTGGGACCAGTGCATTCTGCCTTGGGGATTGCCGCTGTGTTGTGCTACGTTCAAGTGCAAACTCTGGCATTGATGTGGGCAGCTGAGAGCTTGATGGGCCCTTAATTTATCTAATGAAATTAGATATATCTAATCCTAATATACGTTAATATCTAATGAAATCTCTCCACTTTTTTTCATTCCACTTCTGCATTAAGCCAATTATCAATTACAAAAAAAGCTCTGCTATTAATGATTTATGGTATTTCCATATTACAGATGATACTGGCATACTTTGCTATTGTTTGTCTTTTTTTTTTTTTCCCTTAAATAGATGGCTAAAAAATTCTGGCAGTTGATCTTGTAAATAACATTACTCTTCCTGAGTTTTTTTAGTGGCAATCTACAGAATTATCTGCAATGACTGTTGATCCATACTTATTCTGTCCCTCTACTTCAATAACAGGAATACAACAAGTATCCTACAAATAAAATATATTCAAAATATCAACACTTATTTGGAGGGGGGGGGGTTAATTTAGTTTATTCTTTTTTCTATCTATCCTTAAAAAACAGCCCATGTATGGTGTGAGGATGGGTTCTGGCAAGTTTCTCAAAACGTTACCTTAACGAATAGGGATTTAGTTAGTAACTAAATTGGAAACCTTGTGTGTGTAACAGCCTCATCAAAACTTTTGGGTAAGCCAAGAAACACTTGAATGTTCTTGGTATTGCATGTTTTGCTGCTTATGCAAGTTTCTATACGACATATTTCAGTATGGAATTTATTAATTCCACATAAATAAATAACCATTTATTATAAGTGAAAAATACAAAGGGCACTTACAATTTTATATGCCTAGATGGCACAAAGGACAGAGAGGATAACAGTCAAGAATTATAACAACATATAATTTGGTATACATGGCTCAACCATACCTTTGAGTAAACAGTAGAGAATATAATATAATATAATATAATATAATATAATATAATATAAATAAATTACATTAAACAAAAAGAGACAAAGTTTTGCTAATACATAGAACATATACAAATGTAAAGCAGTTATATCATAAAGATAGTAAGTACTCTGAAAAAGTTCCAGTTACAATCATATAAAATTAAATAAACAATTTTCTTTCTATAAGCTGTAACCCATAGCAGTTGACAATTGATTAGAAACCATGTATAAATAAGTCATTGATGGCACCTCTTGCTGGAATGCACAGTATAAATTGAGACATTCGGCAAGCAGGAGACCGGCAACATGTAAGAAATTCTGGTTAACTTTAATTTAATCTATTTTGTTTTATTTACCCTTGTACTTATATTACTCAAACTGTATAGAACAGGTAAAACTAATAATATAATATGTATTAAACAAAGTATAAATTGTAATTATCAACTAGAAGTTTTGTATATGTTATATTAATATTAACATCATAGTAATTTGGTTTATTCTTTTTTCTTTCTATCCTTATAAAAACAGCCCATGTATGGTGTGAGGATGGGTTCTGGCAAGTTTCTCAAAATGTTACCTTAATGAATAGGGATTCAGTTAGTAACTAAATAATTAACATCCCAACTAAATAAAGTAACTATGTCCCATATGTATACATGAGGTTTCCAACTAAATTGGAAACCTCATGTATAAATAAGTCATTGATGGCACCTCTTGCTGGAATGCACAGTATGAATTGAGACATTCAGAATTCAGGAGACTGGCACAGGTAAGAAATTCTGGTTAACTTTAATTTACTTTAATTAAAATAGATTAATTTAATCTATTTTGTTTTATTTACCTTTGTACAGTAGGGCATCAGTTATCCGGAATAATTGATGACTTTAATAGTAAGGTAAGATTAAATAAATTTAACCTTACCTTACTATTAAATTAAATAAGATTAATTAAATAAAAGAAATATATAAACCATTCTTGGAAAACAGAAATATCCATCCAGGCATTGTAATGATTTTTATACAAAACAGGAAAATTAGAAAGATTTTTAAATGCCCTTGTTGAGGACAATCTGTGCATCCCAATCACATTTGCACACACAGCAATTGTAACTCACACTTTTCGTATCTTAAAACTTGGTGCAGGCATTTCTCTTTTAGTGGCAAGGGTTTTTCTCAGTAATGCTTTCCATAATAAGCCCATTTCATTAACATTATAAATGTTTTCTTTTTAATAATTTGCTATAACTGAAGCAAACTGATTTTTCAAAGGACACTGCTGCCGATTCATTTGCAGAAAGTTTCTCGCGTTGAATACGTAGTTCATGTATACCGTGTCTCAGTTTAAAGTTTTTCAGCCAACCTGTGCTTGCCTTAAAATCTTCATTACCTATTAATTTTCGATTAAAATCCAATGCTTTTTTTCACACAACATTGGGCCAGACACTGGTTCACCTAAATTTCGCTCTGAAGAAAACAAAAAAATAAAGTGAGTGCCCTCTCTAAAGCAGCATTTTCAAGCTTCGACATAGTCGAAGCATTAAAAATTGGAGAGATTTCCTAAATTTTCACCTTTTCTAATTCTATTAATAATTTCCATTTTTTGTTGCAATGTTAAAACTACGTGTTTTCTTTTCGTTCACACTTTACCATTAAAAATTGAGAAAAATAATAAATTACACAGTTTCGGGCTGATATTATTCTTACCGAATCTGGAGCTAAAATAATCTGAAATTCACTCAGTTTCCGAGAAAATGCAGCAGTCGTTGTGATATTTTTCTAAAGCACATTACTGAAAGTCACACAGAATTCTAGAGGTCACAATCATAAAACAATAAAAACAATTTGCAGTTTTTGGTATATTGGGATTTTTGTTTGTACAATCTCTTATAAACAAGTAGTAAACTCGATCTTTCACCTATTATAATCAAAATTCAATTTGCAAACGCGACTACAATAACTGGATCTTACTGTATGACTGTTAAAAAAAAAAATAAATAAATAATGATCAGCCTTTCAAATCAAAAAGAAAAAATTATTTTTCCTTTTTACTTTTCATGCTTTTAAAATGTTTTAATAGTAAGTTTTACAAGGTAAGTTTAGATATTTCAAATCAGTAATATTATGTAATAAAACTGCCTAAGGAATAATTAGTAATATCATTTAAACTGGTGCTTCCCTGCACAAACTTTAATATTAATGTGATTTTATTGGTAATAATTCTGGTAACTTTCGTTGTGCCCAAATTTGAATAAAGAAAGAACAAAATAATACAGTTAATAAAAGTAATAAAAAATAAGTTAATCACGTAGAGAAATTGGCAAAAAGTAGGCAACCACAATGGTAACATGTCCTTCATTTACCTGAGCTCAGAATTAACACTTTATGCTGGGTTAGTTTTATCATCCAAAAACTAGCAACCTCCAATCTTGTGGTTGCCAATTTTTGGACATTGCACTGTATATAAAAAATATTATAAAAAAAATTATAATTTTTATATCTTACCTCTTTTTTGGATGTTTCAATATACTGCAGTATTTTCTGTCCATGCTTTTCATTTATCAAAGCTCCTACAGTTGTTGTATCAGCCATAGGATCCCCAACAATCATCTTTTTTGTTGCTTCTCTTAACTTTTCTAAAAATAACGGCAGAATAGGCCTCTCCACAAACACACGGGTACAATTTGAACAGACCTAACAAAATACATGCCTGTTTAAATAAAGAATGGTTTGGAAAAGGACTTATTTCACTGTATAATTATTATTACTACTTAAATGTGATGCTTACATATCTTTTATATGTAATACATAATGAATGATAAACTAATGTTTGCACTAATTATATCACATGAAATATTTTCTAGTTATTTCACTGATATGGTATCATTTTGCCTTAGTATAGCATTGCTTTATCATATTGCAAGGCTATTTTACACATTACTTTGATGGTTCACCTCATATAAACATTATTTCCCACAATGAGAAATATAGGGTAGTCATAAAGTAACAAAAGGTAAAAATATGTAAACTGTCTGATCCAGCCATATTTATCTACGTATAGCTAAGTTTTATTACAGGGCTTTAAGGGAAAAAATAAAATAGGCAAATGAGGACCACAGTAATAACAGTTATGGAAATTAGCTAGTATGTAAATTAATAAAAGCACTTCAAAGATAAATACCATATGCTCTGATTTTCACATAAGCAATGTAAAGTTAAAGCAGTGGAATTCATAGTTGGCAAAGTAATGTGCACTTTGGAACAATGCATTTCTCCTGTCTATTGTTATTATTTTCTACAGGATTTGAGGGCTCCAAGCCCTCAAATCCTGCAGAAGAGAAAAAAGAATGAAAAAAGAAAAGGTCTGTGTTCAATTCAATCCTTGAATGCATTAATATTGAAGTTTGAACATACTGGATGTGTAAAATTGGACTCATAAAAAATGAAAAGTTCATTCCACAATTCAGATGGAAACCACTGATAAGATTAGCCAAACTGTAAATGAATTATCCCGACGTTATCCTTAGGAGAATCAGTGTGAGAAACGTTCCCAGACATTTATAAATACTCAAAACATCTGTGCTCAAACAAATAGTCAAGATCCAGAAACCACCACCTTTTTAAGTTAACAGTTCAAGAACAGTTGCCCTCCAACCCACAATTCTGCCTGAATTTCACACACATATTGCACAACTCGAATATGACTAAAAATAGCTAGATTGATGTTATGAAATTTGCTTTCTTCTTCATGTACGTGTTTATTTTATTCTGTTATTGAGTTTGATATTGTTATCCTGTCTCTTATTTTACTTATTAAATTCCAGATATAGCTCTTCAAATTGCCACTATCTTTGACTGCAAAAGTCTTTAAAACAAAAAAACATAAATCAAGAGATTCAACAATTTGTCTGCAGAGAAGAGTTTAACTGTTACATTCTACAGAGCTAACTTGGGCTGCTACGATCAATAAGATACACTATATGTTAAACTCGCAATGCTGTAACTAGGTTTGAAGTTTTTTAAACTTAGAGCTGATGGTAGCATAAGAAGAGAAAACTACTTTTATATTAGTTCGTTTGAGGATTTTTTTAATTCTGTGAGCCAAGGAGCTGAGAAAGGACAACAATGCCATGGTTTCCTAGAAGGTTAAACTTGTGTGGTGTGGAGGACAGATCGATGGCACACATGAAATTATGTTATTTATTACTGGGGGGGGGGTACTCCTATAGGTCAGCCTCATTTCTACTCTGCACAGTGGAGCAGAAAATGAGTCAAGAGATATTAGCATTATCATTAGTAGAGGCATTTGATGCAAGAAAGCAAGCTTATGCAGCATCAGCCAAAAAAAAAAAAAAAAAAAAAAACCCACTTCCACTTCACCCCTCTGTTTGTTCGAAATACCTGTCCAGCTGAGCCTTAACCTTATTTAGGCTATCAACTTCCACGACAAGGGATGGAAGTCTGTTCCACCAACCAACCAACCACCCGCTGGCTAAAGGCAAATTTCCGCACGTCTATCCTACATCTGTCTTTCCTCAATTTGAATTTATGCCCTCTCAGGTGATTATTCTGAGCGAGAGGAAGAATCCCATCAGCATTGAGCATGCTCAAACCATTCAAGGCTTTATACACCTCTATCAGATCACCTCGCTGGTGCCTAGTCTCCAGACACTGTATTTTGCAAAACTTAAGCCTTTCTTCATAAGAGCACCCCTTTGTTCCATTCACTAATCTTGTTGCCCTTCTCTGTACTCATTTCAGCAGCTCTACATCCTTCTTGAAATGAGGCCTCCAGACCTGTATACAGTACTCTAGGTGTGGCCTGACCATTCCCTTATACAAGGGAATAATCACCTCCTTATCTCTGCTAGAAAAATTCCTATATATCATTGACAATACACCATGAGCTACTCTTGCAGCCCATCTGCACTGCTCAGAGAACTTCATATCTGCCTGCACAACCACCCCCAGGTCCCTTTCATTCTCTACCACTGTCAGTGTAGTATCACAGAGTTGATACGTTGCTCTGGGGTTGCTGTTTCCCATGTGTAGTACTTTACATTTGTCAATGTTAAACTTCATTTGCCACCTCTCAGCCCATCTGCTCAACCTTTCCAGATCCTGTTGCAGCAGCATAGTGTCAGTAGTGTCCTTGACAACCCTGCCTACCTTTGTATCGTTTGCAAACTTCGACATTAAGCTTGATATACCATCATCAATATTATTTATAAATACAGAAAACAATAATGGACCCAACACTGAGCCCTGAGGGACTCCACTAATAACATTAGTCCACGACGAGCAGTGTCCATTGATTACCATTCTGTCTTCTCCCCCTCAGCCACCCCTTTATCCACAGCAGCAATTTGCCTCCAATGTCACACTGCTCCAATTTGTGCAGCAGTCTTCCATGTGCAACAGTATCAAAAGCCTTTCTAAGATCCAAGTATATAATATATAGCACTGCTCCATCATGCACGAAGATTATACTTCAAAGGCATTAGCACTCTTGTCAATGTGGTATAATCACTACTTCTAACAGGATTTTATATTTGTTTATTTTGAAAATCCTGATTTTATATATAGGATTTTATACATAGTTTTGTTCTGTTATGGTTGTGTTTCAATTCTGTCAAAAGCGGTTCTTTTGCAAAATAATGGCTGAGGGTAAATAAAGTGGTAAAACCATACTGCATAATGACCTTTAGGGAATAGAGAGGAGCTTCCTGAAATAGATGTGGGTGATATGAGAGCCAAGTTGACAATTATGAGTGTTCACTAAGCTATTCAACAAAAAATCTGCTTTGTCATTCCAAGCCATGTTTGTATACCAAGATGCCTCCATTTCCATTTTATTCAGTACCCACTGGGCAAAGGCCACACATTTAGGCTTATCTGCAAATAATATACGACGTACCTTTGTGATTTTATAGGAATATCAGTGCATGAAAACACAAAATAATTTCCCGAGTGCCACAAGGAACATACACAGTTCGAGAAACCACATGTGAGCTAGAAGGAAGGGCTGTGAGAACTGGAAGTAAGCATGTTCACTGATAAATTCTGCTATCTGTGTGATATCTGGTTGAGCTTGAGGACAGCTAGTTTGTGGTCTGTTATGGAGATTTCCTGTTTCTTCAGATCTTGTATTCATTTTAATGAGAGTTTGTCTTTAACATGGAGATTGTGTTACACACTTGAGAAATTTGAAAAATAACATTATGGTTATTTTCATAAAAAAGGCAAAATATTAAAGCTTTGTCTTGTAGCATTATCAGCTGGGCTTACCCTTTTTCACACAGTAAAAATAGTAATGTAAAAAGCAACATCTCCTTTTTTATATATATTAAGAGTGCTCAAAAAAAAAAAAAAAAAAACCTGTTAAATATGCCTGAATTTTAAAAAGTTTTTTTTTTCTCCCCTTCTATGATGCTTCATATTCCAGTTTTTATTTATTTTTATTTTTCAAAATAAAATTAATCTTTGAATGTGGTTTATTATTCTGAGATTACTGCTGCCCATATGTATTACTTTGTATTTACCAATGTTAAACATCAACTGCCATCTCTCAGCCCATCTGTCTAATTTTTCTGTAGTAGATCTGATTCCTGTCGTTAACTACATATGCGTGATATGCCTTCATTGGTATTAATAAATATTGTAAACAGTAATGGACTCAGAACTGAACCCTGAAGGGCTCCACTAATAACATTAGTCCAAGAAGAGCAATGCCCATATAACCAACATCTGCCACTCAACCATCCCTTTATTCATAGCAGTACCATGTCCCTAAATACCATGCTGCTGTAATTTGCACAGCAGTCTTTTCTGTGGAACAGTGTTAAAAGCTTTACTGAAATCAAATTACTGTTTGCATCAAATTCCTTTGTTACATAGTAGTTAATTAGATTGGTCAGAAAGGATCCTCCCTACCGTTCACAGACCCATGCTGTGATTTCCATATAATTACAGTCCTCTTAAGATGATCCTGCAAATACTTCTTACAGGTCTAATAATTGTTCATATTGCATTTTGATCTCCCCTTTGTGAATAAGAGACATTTGTACCTCTAATCTATAGGAACCTCCCCTAAATTCAAGGATGCTGTCATAATTATGGCCAAAAGTTTGCTTGCCTCTTTTAATATGAGTGGATGGATCCCATCAGTCCCTGGTACTGTATTTACTTTTAGCTTCAGCAATTTCTCTTCCACTTCCTTCTCAGTTACAAAAAAAAAAAATAATAATTTAGCTTGCAGTTGAAACTTAATGCACTTCTAGTGTTCCCATTCCTAAAATCTTCTTTGCAAGTGAATGTAGATGCAAAATATTTATTTAGATTGTGAGCAACCTGTTCAGGGTCATCAATAGTTAAGCAATTCATATATAGAGGGCCACTATTGTTCATCCATTTCCTTCTAACGTTAGCAGAATGACATTTCCCCTCTCAAGTTGAAATATCATTTCATAGTTGCCAAGCTTTCATATCTAATATTTTAAACATGGAAAGATTATACAGCTTCTACGTTAAAAATTACATTGCCTTGCACATGTGATTTTTCATTACAAATTTCAACCAGTTATTTAAAAAAAAGAGCTGGTTGAAATTTGTAATTGTGATTCAATATTTCTAAAAACAATTGTCAGTATTAGCCCCAATATGGCATCACAGCAACAGAAGAAATCATGGCATGGTGTTATCATTATGGCCTGAAAACGAAACATCAGTTGTATGAATTGAAGTCTAGTCTCCTGTATTGCTCAGAAAAAAAAAAAAAAATTCATATTAACAGGTCAAAAGATAGTGCTATGATTCAATTATTTTTGACCACAAAGGCATTTATTATGATTATACCAGGAGTTTATACCATCAATAAGACTATGTACTTATTAAATGTTAAGCACTTGAGAGATGCAATCTGAAGAAATAGACCTGATCTGTGGGGAAGGAAATTACTCCATGCCAATGCTCCAGATAACTGCAGGGTTGTCTTTTCCGTTAGGCATTTTAGGCACTGTGCCTAGCACATAACAGAAAACAGGGACCTGAAAAAACATAATTCAACAGAATTCAGTGGTTTTATTTCAACAATAAAATTCTACAAACTGATTATCAAACACAGATTTCTAAGATAAATTTTTTCTTCAGCTTTTTTTGTTGTCTTGTGTTGTGGAAATAATTTCAAAACCAAATTTATAGAAGTTCTTTAAAAAGAAAAAATTTCATTTAACACTAGAGAACTGTAATATGTTTAATATAATGTAGCGAGGACTCGGAGCAAAGAGTGCTTAGTGCCTATAAACTCCAAAAGACAGCCCTGGCTAACTGCACGACAAGAAAAAGAATTTCTGAAATTTTTTCTAATACTCTATAAATCTTGTATGACATTCAACTTATACAACTGGTATTGCACCACATGATCCCCCCCCCCCCCAAATTGAAAAATTTGTTAAAGGAGTGAAAATGTTATTTAAATAAATATAATATTTACTGATAATCACACACTGAATTTTTCAAAATAACAACTTAGCTATTTATACATTTTTTTTTTATAAGTGAAACAGAAGTCATGGCAGAAGTTCAATCTACTCAATGAAAGTTACAAAGATCCTCCAAATATTGATAGCAAAGGCTATCTGAATATTAAGCTGTAGCTTTCCAAATACTTATCTAAATACAGAAATAAATGGAAATGAGCATCATTGAGATTGGAACTGAGATCCTGTATATTTGTAAAATGAACGAGAAGTGTTTGGGAGGTTTAAACATTTTCACAGATAAGTTTTTCCTATTAGTTTGACAATATATGATGTATTCAGTAGCCTACTACTTTTTCTGTTGTCTTTTGCTGTGGAAATAATTTCAAAACCAAATTTATAGAAGTCTGTATGACTTCCTTGTCTCTCCTCATTTTCCCTTTCCCATCACTTATGTCACACCAAACAGAATCAATAATATCACAACAGTTCTCATGTACTGAACATGCTCTTCTTGAATCGATATGCGTCATAAGTAAATGTCATATCCGTCTTTCCTGTACACACCATACTCGTCACATTTATATCCTGCATAAAATATATCAGAATGACTGACACCATGTTTCTGATATTCCTATTATGTCAGCATTGTTCATTTATATTCATCAAATTTATAAATACTACTGGTATTAGTAGCATTACAGGAAATAATTTATATAACATGTGAAAGTTTGTCTTTTCATATTAAAGTTACATGACATTTCCAACCTTAACACTTCCCATGTTTGAGATATAGGGATGATTAGGTTCATGGAGAAGAACAGCACCTTGTCTTACCTATAATACTATTAATGTTACTAATTAATTTGCTATATTTCTTGGTTGTGTTTCTTAAAATTAATTTAATATAAAATGATATAACCAAATTTTCATTTTCCATAAATTTCCAAGTTTTCTGATAATCTGAAGGCTGGGTTGGATAAGATGATCTGAACCTGGCCTGGTTTTGTTAATTACCAGAACCAGACTATGTTGCTTCATTTATAAAAGAACCTTTTATAAATATGGTCTGAATGATTGGAGTGGGTGGTGGTGGGGTGGGAAGAGGCAACTAAGGTTTAATCTTTCTAAATGTAAGATTAAACCTTAGTATTTTTGCACCGAAGTCTTACACTTGGGTGCAAAAATAATACACCTGGGGAACAGAAACTCTGGAGTAACTTATAGAAGAGTTAAAGGCAGTGTTGATGGTTGTATAAAAATATTGTATGATATAATGAAATATGAAGTTAGTGCACAGTGTAAATATTTGGCCAGGAAGGCAAACGATATCCCATCAATGATTTATTGTATTGTTGAAAGTAGGCGGGCATGCACACGTGTGTGTGTGTGCGCGCGCACACACACGCTGTGGAGCTTCAATTGGTGCATAAGCTATTTTAGCTGTAATGTACCTGAGAAGTACGGAGGAAGATGTCATTATTCCTCTATATAAGACTATGATGGGGTTGCATTTGGAATACAGTATTCAGGTCTGGAAGCTGCACTTAAAGGAACAAATAGAACTTCTAGAGAGGGTTCAACAAAGGGCAACCAGATTGGTAAGGAATGCTAATCATTATTCTTTTGACGAACAGCTAAGAAGGTGCAGAAAAAGGATTTCCACAAATACAAAATCTTAAAAAGCAAAAAGGATTTAGGCTGATGACTGTTTTTTTTTAATTTTTTTTTTAATGTTCAGATATAGAAAAAGTCCACTTTTTTTGCATCATTTGGCCATTCTAATACTAAATGGCATGATGCATAAATAAAACCTTTAAACCTGAAAATAAAGCACTTAGACCTATGTGTAGGATCAACATTTATTACTTCTGGTTACAGAAAAGAAAAATTTATCATGCAGCTACAGATGTTTTGTGAATACAATTTTTATTCTACTTCATCAGTGTGCAGGGAATAGCTTGATGTGTTGACTACACTAGCACAACAAACTAGTTTTGGTACAGTCAACAGATCAACATGAAAATGTACCTGAGAAATATCTGTATAATAAATTTGTTTCTTTTCTGTAACCAAAAAAGTAATAAACACTGATCCTACACTGCACACAGGTCCAAGCACTTTCTTTTCAAGTTTATTCCATTTACTTACTAAAAGTAAAATTCAAGACTTAAAAAAAAGATACAAAAAAACTATGTTAAACATCTTTACATTAATATCAATATGTAGCTTTCAAATAAAACTTAATTATAATAATGCAAAAACATTCTCACCTCACCCTGTGTCAGAAAATTTCCTAGTAATGTTGCTTTTACAGCATTGGTCAAATCACAATCAGCAAATACTAACAAAGCCGATTTTCCTCCAAGTTCCATAGTTACTCGTTTCATTCCATCAGCACAAGCTTTCATTATCTTCTGTCCTGTAGGTACGCTGCCAGTAAAAGTAACTTTAGCTATTTTTGGATGATGACAAAGACTAGCTCCAGTTGTACCTTCACCCTGTAAGAAAAATACACAAGGATAGACTCTAACTTAAGTAATAAGTAACAAGAAAAAAAAAAAAAAAAAAAAAGAAAGAAAGAAAGAAAGGAAAAAGGATGAAATGAAATATGTTAATTGGAAACAAAACTGAATATTAATTAATTTCTTTCATCAGAGAAAATTTGTGTTTATACTTTTATAAATTTATATAATGGAATAATTCCAACAATGGGACTATTAAAACTAATCCTAGACCATTGGTGTCCAACCTTTCCCCATACAGGGGAAAGGTTGGACATCTTTCAAAGTTAGATTTATTTCATGGGCCGCACTGAGTGATTTTAAAAAAATTAGTGTTACATTTTCCATATCTTGTTACATATAAAAGAAAGTTTCTATTTTCATGTTACCGTTTTTTGTTTTCAGGTTTTAAATAAAAAATGCAAATTCCCAAAACTTTTATGTGCAACAAATCTATGTGTGATTTACTTCTTAGATTTTATTAAAATTATAAAAATATGACTTACTTTTGTTTTTCAAAAAAAAAAAATACCTTACTTTTGCTTTTAAATGCTCACTTTAGAAAATTTACAACCTGAAAAGGATTACTGCTTTTCAATATTATTGTGATTGCTCTTGTTTATACTCTGGCACAACCACCAGGTCAAAGGAGTTTACAATAAATTATCAATGCGAACATTAACCGTATTTAGCAGTCATGGGCTTGAACTCTGGTTCACTCAAAGAGTGCATGCTACTGCATTTTCACTCCTGACCACTTGGCTATGACACAATAACATTTATTGAGCCAAACTTAACATTTAATGAGATGACTGAGGCTGGATATTTTTAGATAGTTGTTCAAAACGTGGTTGAAAATTTGCGACACCAATTCTCAACACGTAACGAAGATGCTTATCTGTTATTCCGTTTTGTTTTTAAATATTTATTTGATTTCATGTGTGAAAAAATTTGCTCACAAACATATGTTGATTCAAACAAAGTAGCCATTTTCATGGCATTTTATTTTATTAGTGGAAAATCTTCAGATGGGAAAGCCTTGTAGAATTCAAGTAGTTTATTTTTGTAGGCCATATCAAATCAATAATTTCAAGTTGCAAGATGGAATTGTGGTCTTCAGCCATAAGAAGTAAATGGATTTTCAAACAAGCTTACGTCTTTTTCACGGGATGTTATATCAGAAAATTGACTTTATAACTCATCAAAAACTGATTGCAATAATGAGAATCAATGATTCTTTGTAAACGTGTTTCTCTTTTAGCTCGATACAACATACAAAGTGAACTAAATTGTCTCACTCAATTTGGAATTTAAATAATAACAAGTTATTCTGAAATGATTTAATGTCACCATACAAACCTCATCTTCATCACTATTCCAACCTAAGGTTGGGTCAGGGGAGTCAAAGTCTTCCATTTCTTTCCATCTTCTCAGATCTTGTCTTCTATCATTTTCTCTCACTCAATTCCCTGTTTCCATATCTTCTCTAGTCTGATCTCTCCACCTCTTCCTGGGTCTTACTCTCCAATTCTTGTTTTCCATATTCATCTCAAACATTCTTCTTGGTAATCTGTCCAAGTTCATTCTCTTCATGTGTCCAATCCATCACAACCGTGATGTAATCATCTTCTCGCTCAGGCTTTCTATTCCCAAATTCATTCTTATATCAGTATTTCTTATTTTATCTCCTAGTTTTAGCTAGCATAGTCCTTAGCACCTTCATTTTCATTGCTTGGACTCTGCTAGGATCCTTTTTATTCATGCTCCATGTCTCAGCAGCATAAGTCAATATAGCCATATTTTGCCATATTTATTAGCTTTTTACACTTCATTGGAACTTCCTTAGCCCATAACAGGCTATTAACATTACAGAACAAACTCTAGCTAGCTGCTATTCTCGTAGTTATTTCCATATCTAGCTTGCCATCCTTTGTTAATAAACACTCTAGGTACTTAAAATTATCCACCACTTTGAACATTTTCTTCTCTAATTTCATGCCTTGTACACTCACCTCTCCCCTCTCTATCCATCACCAATTCTTTGCTTTTCTGGACACTTATCTTTAAACCATACTCACTAACTACTCTTTCCCAATATGCTAGTTTCTCTTGAAGTTCTTCCTCCTTGTTTGCCCAAATGACAACTTCATCTGCAAACACCGCTGTTCCACCTATTTTATCATCCACCGCTGCAAGGACCGCTGCAAATCAAAGACCAATTTTCCTTCCCCTTGTAGATTTAAATTACTAGAAATGTCTGTAAGAATTGCAAGATCAAACAGCTATTCTATATTTGCTAGTTGCTTTATTGGTTTCCCTTTCTCTCATAGAGATATCAATTCTATGATGCAGTTTATAGAAACGATTTTTTTTTTTTTTTTTTGGCTGATGCTGCATAAGCTCATACACTTGCTTTCTTGCATCACATGCCACTACTACTATAACACTTTGCCACAGTATGCCATCTCACTGCACTATGTAAAATTACATCTTCATATTCAGCTTCAATTTCTAAAATAAACTGTTGAAACATATGGTAGGTGATTAAGGCCATGTGACATTATAAAATTTACAGTTGAAATAACTATATTCATAACGTGTTGGAGATCCAATACTTTCCCACAGAGAGCTTCTTGATGCACAATGCAGTGAATTCCAATCTGAGGTTCAGCTCTAATATCTATCATTTTCTTGGTTATTCTACCCATAAGTCCAATGTTTTTACCAATCATATTTTCTGCACAATCAGTTGTGACTCCTACCAGGTTTTTAATATTTAATCCAAACTTTTCAATAGATTGGAAAACATTTTCAAAAAGATTTTCACCTGTAGTTGTTCACTGCATACTCTGTGGATCAGGTAAATCTTCAACTGGTACAAAATTATCATTAATTCCACGTATGAAGATAACGAGTTGCCATGTCATTTACATAAATACTGTCATCCAGTGCGATATTAAAATATTTCATTTGTTTTATGTTTTCCAAAAGTTCTTCGAACAAATTCTTTCCAATATCGTCTACTCTTTGCGAAATTGTTTGTTGAGACAAACTAATGTCTTGTATCATTGTTCATTTCTCTGGACAAATTTCTTCCACAACTTTTAACAAACATTTAACAAATTCACCATCACTGAACGATTTACTTTTAAAAGCAATCAAATGTGCAACTTGATAACTGGCATTTACAGCAGATAAATTTCTTGACTGATACATTTTCAGTATGTTTTGTCGTTTTCTTAATTTGTTTTGTAAATTGAACACTTTTCTTTTTGCAACACTCCTTTATATTGATCATAAGATTTATGCTTGGAATCATTAGTGTCGTTTTAAATTACATTCCTTAAATACCAAACACACTACTTTTTTGTGTTACTCAATGAAGAAATTGTCTTCAGCCCATCTTTGATTACAAACACGACACTCCAAATTGACTTTCCTCTTTTGGAACATTTTTTAAGGATAATTTTTTAACTCAATAGAAATGAAATAATAATTAAATACAATGAAAGTTATATCAAAATAGTAAAATTTCACATATGAAAAGATTGATATGTACATAACTGTATTTAGCGTACATACGATTGCACTGGACTACATGTACACATTTGATATAGTCGAGTTCAACACTTGGATGCCTGTGGCGCAACTTTCTAAAATCCTGTTTTAGTTCACACGGGCTGTATAAAAATTATTCACGGGCCATAGGTTGGACACCGCTGTCCTATACCAATGATGGGTGAGGTAATCACTAAATGAAAATGTCATAGTGCTATTGCAACCGGGAAACGTTCGAGTGGATAACAACAGAAATTGATAAACATTCAGAATGCAGTTAGCAAGTTAGTACAGGGATAATACAAGGGAAACTGCACAGCACTGGATTTTACAGGACTTCAATGTACAAACCATGCATCACAGCATGAAATGGTCAGGGTCAACTCAACTGGTGCACAACCCATCATGATTGGCTCCTTTCAAAGTCAAAAAGCTGTGTTATGGAGTGACAAATTATGCTACATAGTTTTTCAATCTGATGACTATGTTTGGACTTGGTAGATGTCATATTTGCCATAGTGTATCATTTCAACTGTGAAATTTTGAGGAGGTGTTTACCACCTGGGTTGTTTCTCATGTTTCTTGCTTGGATCATTTGCTGTTGTTCCTGGAACAACAAATGCCATGTGGTATGTTCACATACTGGAAAATTCCTCCCTTCCAAAATTTGGCAGTAGTGTAGAAGAGTGGAATTTTCTTGTTTCGGCACAATAATGCATAATGTCATTTTGCACTTGTAGTAGTGATTTATTTTGAAGACATGGGTATGCAAAAGCTTTGTTGGCATGACTCTGACCTTAACCTCACTAAACACCTTTGGGATGAAATGGAACATAAGCTTTGCACCATGTGAAAACACTTACTGACACTGAAAGAGGAACAAACTATATAGAAACAGAAATTACCACCTTCCTGTTATCAAAATTTATTTCAAAGCCTACCAACGAGGATATGGTGTGCAACCAAGGCCAAAGGTGGGTTGACATGTTATTATATACTGTATCAATAAAAGGTTCTTTAAAACTTGCAGGTGCCTTTGCTACTTATGGCAATATGTAACTTGATTTAATGATTGATTGTAACTTTATAACTTGATTTATATATATATTATTTTAATTCTAAGTTGTATTGAAGAAACTAAGGGCAACAATATTGACTACTGAAGGGGGTTTACTTATGCATGGATAATGCACACACACACATCATTTCTACTACCAAGGTAGTTTTAATACATTGTTTTAATTATATCTCATATTGTGAATACCTTCACAATGAGTTGCCATGGTATTGCACTACCTCGAATATGTAACTCTTCACCCATGGAGAAGAATAATGTTACTTATTCTCGGCAGATACCACCACCCAGACGGCATCGTTTCAAAGCTTATTGGCTTCTCAATGGTGGGTGGGTAGGTACTGTTGTTGCAATAGTGACAACCCAGTTATGAAGTATAACTCCACAATATGAGAGATGCCTAATGGTGTACGTGGTTTAATCTAAAAGATATTTCTTGGCTAAATGCCTAAGAGTGTGAAGGGTTGTATTCCGTGAATAATTTATGCTTGGGTAATGCACACACATGATTTCTGCTACTAAGGTAGTTTTAATGCATCATTTTAATTATATCTCATATTGTGAATACCTTCACAAGCTGACATGGTATTGCACTACCTCGAATAAGTAATGCTTCACCTATGGAGAAGACTAATGTTTTATTGCCACCCAGTGGGTATTTTACCTGCAGATTCTTAATGAATCACTGCTAATAACCAGATCAAGAGTATTCTCTCCTTTTGTTGCCACTCTAATATGCTGTTGTAGAAAACAATCATCAAAGAAATCCACAAAAGTCTTGCTAGTGTGTGAGTGACCAACCTACAAATTCCAGTCAACGCATGGAAAGTTTAAATCCCCATTATGAGACATTGATTTGCTGACCCACTCTATTTCCTTGTATAGCTCTTTGGTATACTCATCAGGGTCATTAGGCCTATAACACACTCCTCTCAATCTTGCTCCCAGTGCTTATATCACACCAAACTGACTCAACATTGCACTTGTCACCCAAGTCAACTAGAGCACTGCCTTAGATTTAATATTCTTCTTAACTAAGGGCTCTCCACTTCTCTTGCCGTGTCTGTTCTTCCTGTATACCTTGTACTTCCCATATTCAAATTCAGCATCGCTTATGTCTGAGTGACACCACATCTCGTTTTTTTTTTTTTTTTGTTTTATTTGGTTTTTAGGAGCATTAGCAACTAAGGCCATATTGCTCTGGGAAATGTGGTGGTCATTCCTTGACCTTTCCGCATCCTCCGTATTTGGTGGTGACGGGCTCGAACCTCGGTCTAATCAAGAAGCGTGTGCTACGCACTGCTGCTCCTTCCCCCGTGGCTACGGAGGTGCCTACACCACATCTCTGCTATTCCTATGTCTGCACTACTTTAAAAATCAAAGTAAACTACATGAATTGTGTGTAGCATGCATAAAGGTAAGGTGAAAAAAAGGATAGATTAATATGAAACAATTTCTAAATAAAGATAAAATTCTTACCTGTATTACATTTACAACACCAGGTTGTATTCCTACATCTGTTAGTATCTCTGCCAACATGATGGACGTTAGTGGAGTAAACTGGGAAGGTTTGTACACAAATGTATTGCCACACGCAAGAGCAGGAGCCACTTTCCATGTCATAACTTGAAATGGATAATTCCAAGCACCGATTCCAGCTATTACACCAAGTGGTTCTCTCTGAACTGTAGCAAAGTTTCCCATTGATAAATTATGATGATATCCTTAGAGAAGAGAAAGAGCATTTATAAATAGCCCATTAATAAGTAAGAAAACACAAATAGAATGCATTGTAATCGATGTACTGCAGGTGTGATTACTTCACATATGACAATGATAGATGCCAGTCCTCTAATTTATTACTGTTGGAAGCTCTTGAAGATCCTCAAATATCTTTTAAATGATAACTGGAATTAGCTCTGATGGTCCTGTTCCCTCTTCTTATTCTTCATTTCTATTTTGTCCCTCACCTCCATTTGCTTCTCTCTTGGAAGATACAGCCAAAGTAACATACTAGGTAGCCTTTGTTAAAGCTCTACAGTCCAGTACTCTCTCAGGATGACATGACAGCTGAGTCATACATTGCAATTTCAAAATTCAAATTATTTTAATGGCACTAGAGACTGTTACTCACATTCCTATGTGTATACTAGTTGGGTGTATTGACGGGCCAGGAGGAACAACTTGCGGAGGAAAATCCTACTCCCTCTGCATGAGATTAGCTAACCACAGCCTCAACTTGAAGACAGGGCTTTAAAAATTCCTCCAGTTATTAATGGGAAATGAACCCAAAACACTCTAAATGAGAAAAAGATGGAAACATATGCCAACTTGTGGCTAACAGTGGCTGTGGCCATTGTTAGCCTTATGGCCTTCCAAAGAGGGGGAATAATGGTGGGTCCATTGTTCCCCATATCTTTGTTTATTTATTTTTATTTCACTAACAGTCATGTTATGATTGTTTTTTTCTCATTTATAGTGATATTTCACACAATTTGGACCTGGTGCCATCAAGGTGGCACTGCTAAACTTCTCTTAATTGGCAATTCTTCTAAATTATCTTTGGAATGTTTCTACAACACCCTTCCTACCTTAATTTATTTTCACTCACTGCTTTTGTTGCTATAGTTATATACTGGTTTATTTTATTCTGATTACAGTTGAACCGCTATATTCATCATTAATCTGTTCCTGAGGGACAGACGAATACTGAATCGGACGAATATAGAATCAATTTTTTCCATAGGAATCAACTAAAATTGGAATAATCCATTCCCAGCCCCGAATCTGATACATAAATAAATAAAAATTTAACCAGAACCTTACCTTTACTGAGGAGCGATGATGGCAGAAGCTGAGGAGGAGGAAAGAAATTATGTATTGTTTAGAAGGGGAGTTGCTTTCCATTAAAACATCAGGTACTGTAACTCCAATTCTGGTGATCGATGTCTTTTTTGTCCCTTTCCCGACGATTCACTAGCACTCAGTTCAGCAAAGAACTTGTCCAATGTTGTATGTTTCTGTCTGTTTTTTTTTAATTTTCCGAAAGTAGCCAATCAACTTATCATTGAATGAATTTATATTTCGATTAACTAAGGCAATGTTTGAGTGCCACTTCTCGACCATACTCTGCGTTTTGGCCCAATTGGACAGCATTTCCTTAACGTCAGCAGGTGGTTGGCCCTTCATAAAGAACAGGAAGCTGTTCTTTATGAAGGCCCAACAGTTTTGTGGTGAGCTCCCTTCTATGGTCCTCCACCAATTCCTTTACATCCTCACTATCAACCTCCAACCCCACGGTTCTGGTGATCTAGGTGAAGCCTAGAAACCTTTGAAACAGGGCTTTCCGTGTTATCGAGTTTTTGATTATCCGAGGTTCCCTTGGTCCACGTTACCTCAGATAATCGGGACTCTACTGTACTTATATATATCAAACAGGCTCTGACCCAAACCCTTCAAAGTCTCTTTCTGACACACTCTGGCCACAATTTCCTCCAGGCCGAGTTCATTGTCTTGGAAGACACTTCCCCCATGTCTTATCAATTATCCTCAAACAATGGAGGATATTGAAGTGATTTTTCCAAAATTCTCTCAATGTAAGTTCTGTCTCCAATGTCACTTCAAAACAGCTTTGAAACAGGGCTTTTGTATAAAGTTTTTAAAAACAGACAATGACCTGCTGATCCATGGGTTGGATTAGAGGAGTTGTGTTTGGTGGTAGATATTTAATGCGAATAAAGCTGTATTCCTCTGCCAAATTGTCTTCCAAGCCAGGGGGATGAGCAGGAGCATTGTCCAAAACCAAGAGGGCCTTTACAGGTAAATTATAACTTTCTAGATAAGCTTTCACACTTGGGGTAAACACTTTGTGAATCCACTCTAGGATTCCACTCGGGGTAAACACTTTGTGAATCCACTCTAGGATTCACAAAGTGTTAACCCCAAGCCTTACTGTTAGCACTCTACATCACATTTAGTTTACCTTTTATATTATTCTTCTTAAAAACTCTTGGTTTAATTTTGCAGCCCCCACTAGCGTTCATCATCATCATCATCATCATCAGCCATTTTCAATCCACTGCAGGATGAAGGCCTCTCCAGCAACTTTCCAGTTCCTTCTGGTTTGAGCACTGGCCATCCATTTACTACCCAAAAACTCACGAATTTCATCTATCCATCTCCGCCTTTGTCTTCCAGGTTTTCTTCTAGCTCCTCTTGGGTACCATTCTGTTATTTTATTAGTCCATCTGTCATCATGTCTTCGAGCTATGTGTCCTGCCCACGACCATTTTAGTTCTTTAGTTTTGATAAGAATGTCCTTTACTTGAGTTTGCTGCGTAATCCATGTGTTTCTCTTCTTATCTAACAGTCTGATTCCCAATATAATTCGTTCCATTCTTCGCTGTGTAGTTCTCAGCTTCTCTTCCATTATTTTGGTGAGTGCCCAAGTTTCACTTCCATAAGTCATGGTGGGGAGTATACATTGATTCATTATTTTACGTTTCAGACAAACTGGGATATTGCTCTTCAGTATGTGACTATATTTCCTGAATGCTATCCATCCAAAATTTATTCTTCTCTTGACTTCCAGCCATTTATCATTATTACAGCTAATAACTTGTCCCAGATAAGTATATGACTCCATATTTTCAATTACTGTTCCTTCAATCATTATTTCCCTTTCTGTGGCATACTTGTTCATAGCGTTACCACACAGCAAGAGTGTTAATCTGTCTTTTATTGGTTTGTGTCTGGGCAATGCTTTTCCTCTTTTGTGACGTAGGTTCTTCTCGGCATTTTTTTCCAGAATAAGACCATCTCATCACAATTAAAAACTTGTTGAGAGATAAATCCCTCAGTGTCTACATAGTTTTTGAAATCTTCAAACTTTTTAGCATCTTCTGCATTCGAGCTTGAAGCTTCTCCCTTCCTAACTACACTATGAATGCCCATTCACCTTTTAAATTTTTCAAACCAGCCCCTACTTGTCATGAAATTACCACTGATTCCTGGGTTCTTTTGCTGTAGGTCATCATATAACTGCCTTGCTTTTTCGCCGATGATAGATTCTGAAATACTATCACCAGCCATTTGCTTTTCAGTAATCCATAGGAATCCAAATTTTTAAGTTTTGTAATAAAACAGTAGTAAATAAAATTAAAACTCTTTTATTGTATAATTTAAGTCATTATGTTCAATAAGTAGGTCTAACCTGAAAATAGAGTGTACATCATCACGTTAATGTATTCAAATCCAGTTTGTTTAATAATAATTTACCAAACTTTCCGTGTTATCGAGTTTTTGATTATCCGAGGTTCCCTTGGTCCACATTACCTCAGATAATCAGGACTCTACTGTACTTATATATATCATATATTCAAAGCATAAACGAGGTGTGGCAATAAAGTTAATGGACTGGTATTACTGCAGTTATGTTTGATGAGTGAAAATAAATGGACGTACAGTAGAGCGTAGATAATCCGAACTAATTGGGATCAGACTTCCGATTTGTTCAAATTTTTTGAATTTATCAAAAATACTGTTCTGGAGACTTAAAAAAAAAAAAAAAAAAAAAAAGTTTAGTAAGTTTAGAAATTAAAAACACTGGATTTGAATACATTAATGTGATGATGTATCATTTAATTTTGTTAACTGGTGGGGGGGAAGGCATAAATTTGCACTTTATATCTTCATTTTTATAGCCTGTGGATAATATTCCTCTGATTTTCGCTTATTAGAATTGCCCTATAATAGAATCAAAATTCAATTTGTAAACATGATCACAATAACTGGCACTTACTGTAATACTGTAATTATTTTATTGCATCATCATAAAAAAAAAAAAAAAAAAGTTCGTTCAGCTTATTGACATTCAGATTTCCAATGCTCTACTTAGTCTGTAATTCAAACTTCCTCCAACAGATGGTGGTATAGAGCTTGTACAGCAAGCTGATGGGTTCCAAGTAACAACCAGTTTTCTTAGCAATGTTAATGTCCTGTGTCACAATTTTGCAATTCAAAAATTTATCCTTATAATGTAACCTGAATGACCGCAGAATTCCTTGATCAAGAACACACTAGTTAGGCGGCAAATACACAGTAACTATATTATATTTGACAAGGAGTTGTGCATCAGGGTGATCCACGCAGTTCTCTAAAAACAAAATTTTTCATCATTATGAACAAAATGGTTTGGTATGTAACGCTAGCTGGAATAAAGAAGACTACTAGTATTTGGAGTGTTTTGAATAGAGTGATTTCAGATAAAGGTCCCATATTGTAGATAAATTTTCTGGACATGCTGAGAAATAGCAAATGAGGAGTATTATTGGAAAATGCAAGGTAGGACTCGCACCTAAGTAGTAATAGCTATAGAGTAATGTACCAATGAGCAGTACCAAACTCAAATTTGGTACTGTCCACGTTGATAATGAAAAGGAGTCAAGATTAACTATACAATCTGAAACGAAGTTCACTGAACAATTTAGACATGCTGCTGTATCATCAGATGATATACAGGAATATTGTTGGCAGAAATAAAGAAGTAATTTATAAAACAGCAATGCCATAACCTTAATTATTGCATACTGGCTAGGAAACCACATTTAATGAAAAATGTAGGCCTACTGGAGGGAGCACAGCAAAGATAACAAGACTGGTTAAAGGTAATCTCATTAAGAGAAACTTGAATAAGTAAAAATGTCAGGAAACTAGCATCTGTGGGGTGACCAGATTGAGGTGTTTAAGCATTTAAAAGGGTTGAGTAGACTAAACAATGAGGGGAATTTTTACACTTGGTCATGCAACATACATAATTGGTCAAATTTAAACAGAAATGAGATAATTATAGGACAGATATTTGAAAATTTTCCTTTGACCGCTGGAATAAATTCTTTCAGGGGTTGGAAGCTTATCTAAATTTAAAGAGTAGTTACACAAATATTTGAAAAATAGGCAAAGGAAGCAAGAGGAGGGCGATTTTTTTTCCTGCCAATACTAATACTATCATTTTGCCAATACTAATACTAAATATGTCCAATTCAACTGCCATCCAGTTATCATTTTACACTTTCTAAAATAAATGAGAAATTCATTAACTTCCAACTCATACCATCTCAAAGTGTTCACACTGATTAACAATGGCAACACATATTTCATCAGTATCAATCACCAGAGGATCATTTGGTTCGCATCACTCATCTTTGGACAAAAAGGTTATGGAAAATTTGCAAGAAACTCAAACTGTTGCACTAGTTATTTCAAAAGTATCTGATTATTTCTAGCATAAAAATTTTTTATGCAACCTCTCATCAAATGTACCATCCTTTGCTTAGCATGTAATGGCAGATGCTTTCTACAGACAAACTTTTTAACCAGTACTGGAATACATCAACGTTCTGTTGTTTAACTATTCTTTTTCTTTTATATGATATTAATGACTTTTCTACCACTAAATAAAAATAGTACCCACAGTTTTGGTGAAGATAGTATACTGTATTCCAGTTTGACAAACCTTACTCAGCATAAATATTAAAAAAGTACTCTAATATCTACCACCAGTTACTGAAATACTAAGCCACAGCCAAAATCTACTGTTTATAATACACCTCCAAAAACATTTTTTTTTGTGTGTGTGTGTGTGGGGGGGGGGGAAGTCATCCAAAACACAGCTCTCACATTAATCAATAGTCACTCAGTAACTCAATCTATTCCCTGTCATTCACCAACATTCCATTCTGGGTTCCCGTTATGTCTTACAGTAGAACAGAAATTGGCATAGATAATGGCCATTCTTCTGAAACACACCTGTGATTACTCTTATCTTTGAAACCGATTCAAACATTTACGTCGACCAGTCACAATCCACTAGCTGTTTACTTTTTCTTTTATTTATTTCTTTTACTTCTGTTATATGAAGTTGAAGTACAGTTTCAAAAGTTTCTAGTGGCTTCCCAGCCTTTTACCCATTTTAACTTTGGACTCATCATCAAAATAGGGGGGGGGGGGGAACTTACTGTATTATTGTACTTGGTACATTAATGCAAAACAAAATAAAATCAAAATTTTTTTTAAGTCTATATTATATTTTTTATAAATAACAAATGTATGATAGTTATTTTGGTTTTTAGGAGTATTAGCAACTAAGGCCATATTGCTCCGGGAATATGCGGTGGTCATTCCCTGACCTTTCCGCATCCTCCGTATTTGGTGGTGACGGGCTCGAACCCTGGTCTAATCAAGAAGCGTGTGCTACGCACTGCTGCTCCTTCCCACCTGGCTACAGAGGCACCACAAACAAATGTATGATGGCTGATAAAATCTTGCAATCCTCTGAGAACTATTAAATAACTTTTTCCAAAGTGGAACACGACACAAAAAAAGGAGAAAAATCTGAGGGAAAAAAGACACCTAATTTTTACCTGCAATAGATGGTGCTATACCACCATAATACTCCAAAACATCAGCACATCCAGCAATATCCATTCTCGCTTCCCATATTGGCTTACCAGTGTCCATCACTTCTACTTCAGATATTTCATCTAATCTTTCCTAAAAAATAATGAAAATTAGATGATAAGTTTCATAAGAAATAAATACAGTGGAGTCTTGATAAATCAAAGCTGAATGAAGACAGAAATAAATTTTTGAGTTTGGTAAAATAATTTAACTGCAAAGCAGTTAATGCTGAAATAACATTGTGAGCTGTGCAATTATCAATATGAAAAATGATTTTTCTTTATCTACTGTGATGCAATCTCTCACTCTCTTTTCAGCAAACGTTTAGGGGAAAAAAAAAAATTGTTATCATCCACACCTTATAGTTTGTAACGTATTGCATAAGAAGGGTTTATACACTACAAAAACACTTCAAAGATTTTTCCAGTCACCACAGATGCAAATTTCTCTGTTCCACTCATACTGCTACCCAAAATGAGAGTTAGACAGTTTACTCTGCTTACTGCCATGATAAGAGTGATCCTTCAAAGTTGTTTTTTCCAAGAAAAATTCTTGTGAAACAAACCAGTCTGAACTGTGTTGACTAACTTTTACAATTTCAAATTAATTTTTTTCCATTCATTAGAAACCTCATCAATAACATTTGAACTTTCTCCACAAATGCTTCCTTCTTAAAATGATATCGTGTCTTTCTTTTTGGGAAATTTAGCAGCTGATCACTACTTTCCTTAAACCCTTCAAAATTACAAAAGATCTTTCCAAAAATGGATTATCTGGATATGAATTATCAGAAATATGGGTTATCTGGATATGAATTATCAGAAATATGGATTATCTGGATAATCCATATTTCTCATTCATTTCGTAATGCTAAGGGATTGGGTGAAAACATTCTTGTTTTCACTAAATAAGTTCAGAGCAAGTTAGGAGAATCCCAAATGTGGCAGAAATTATAGGCTGCTTCTTGCTGCAGTACCATATTGCTATTAGTACCATATTGTGCAGTGCTGAAACTTTCCATTAAAGTGTACATACACACATGCACTCCAAAAACAAATCTGTAACACAAACAGAAAACAGGCCAGCAAGCTCGAGGCACAATTTTTTCATGACAAAATCATATGACCTGCTGTGTGTTATATTCTAACTCTGATCTTTACACAACACTCAAAAACTGCCAACAAAGTACAGTCAGTCCTCGTATAGCACGATAGTTGTGTTCCTAGAAATCCTCGTGCAATGCAAAATCGTGTGATATAAATAACAGGCCCTATGGGAAAAATGGGGTTAGGTGCCGACCACCCAAGATTGAAACACCTTTGTAACCAAAACATTATCAAACACAATAAATAATCGTAATAAAATACTTAGGCATTTTATTACGACTATTACGTAATAAATTATTGCTAATGCTTTTACTTCTATCGTAAGCAAATTGTTTTTTGTTTGATTTTCTATCCAAACAGATGACAGGCGTTCCATCTCTTCCAATTCTTTGTGTCTTAATCTAATGGATTTTAATTACACTTTTGAGTTGTTCCTACCAAGAAAGTTGTTTTTATTTTCTCTGCATTCTTCTAATTCTCAGCGTTACCTCATTTAGGTCTGTAGCATGTGCAATATCACATGGTCTTTTCACAATTTTTGTTTCACAATTTCATATTTTTTCTCTATCGACAGAGGCGGACTGGCCATAAATAAGCCTTACCGGTGAAACCCCGGTGGGCCGGAGACCGGTGTGATTTTGGCCATAAACGCTAGTATGAGGCCACTATAAATTTTCCCAGGTAAGAATTTTTGACCCAGTTCACCTCTGTTTATTGATATTGTTTTTCTTTTTCTCTCTGAATCTGCAGTATCTTCACCAGGACACTTCCTTTTCACACCTTTTAAGTATTTTACTCATTTTTAGGGAACAAAGCACAATTACAAAATGAGGAGGCATGCTTGATACACATAAACAAAGCTGTGCACATGTAGCAACTGAATAAACAACACTGTAAAGGATGAGATAAACTATTCTAGGGGTTACTACCATAAAACAATAAAAACATTTTCCAGTTGCGTTTCTGATAGCGGAATCTGTTATAAACTGGTAGTAAACTCGATCCAATTGCATTTGCGATTATACCGACAGCTGGAATTGTGTTGGTTTTTACGTTATTATGGTGAAATGCGTTTCCCCTTCACTGATATAAAACACATAAATACATTTTCAGAATCTTCTCTTCATTCCTATCATGTTGTGTTCAGTTGGGGTAATTCCGCGTTCGACTGCCATTTCTTGTAAACACAAAGGCGAATCGTGCATAAGTGAATTCGGTTCGTGTTATAAAAGATATCGTTCCCCTATTTATGAATCGTGTATGATTGAATTCGTGTAGTGTAAACATGTGTTATATGAGGACTGACTGTATACTCTAAACAAGCAGAATTATTACAGCTGAAGCATATTTCACTTCTAACTGTCCACTTCCATTTAATTTAGATATAAAACATTTTATGTTATTTGTTTCTGTTCGATATAGCACAGATAAAAAGGTCTGAATGATATCAGCCTTGTTTGAATCTCAAGTGCTTCAGTGGCACTGTGAGTTATGGATCCGATCAAAAATTTTCTTTTTAACAATTTTGCAGCACACAAAATATATGAAAGCAAAAAAAAAAAAAAAAAAAAAAACAGAAAGAAACATTTCTTCCAATAAACACAATAAGCATCTTACAACCTATAGATCAAGATGTTACACAAAATTTTCAAATCTCATTCTTGAAAATTTATTTTGCTTCTAATCATTGCTTGTCTAGAGAGAAAAGCTGCACAATAACATTACTGGGTTCACAACAAAATATAGAAAAGGATAGAACAACATAGAGAACACCAGTAATACTGTACAGATTTAGAACAGGAGGAACTGATTCTATTAAACTGGCAAGAAAAACTTGTCTTATCGGAAAGGATTTATTAAAAAAAAAAAAAAAAAAAATATACTGATTTAAATCAATGTGATTTAGATGCTTATGTTAGGGTTGAGGACTACATAATCACATAAATTTACCAGAAAACATTTGCTGAAAAATTTATGATGCAAGTAAGCAAGCTTATGCAGCATCAGCCAAAAAAAAAAAAAAAAAAACCCCTCCATTTGTTCCAAATGCCTGTCGAGCTCAGCCTTAAATTTATTTAGGTTATCAACTTCGGCTTGTGGATAAGTGGAATTGATGAAGCAAAGAATCAAACCCCGAGAAAGATGAAGGAGAAGAAACTGACGATGTTGCAGACTCTGAGTTCTGACTATTAGTGAAGCACTCCAATCAGCTAAACTTTTGGATCGTTAAAAAAAAAAAAAAAAAGCAGAAGACAATTGTAACTCTTGCCCCAGGCAGACATACCCTGGATAAGTGAAATAGGACCAGGTATATCTGCCTGCAGCAAAAATTAATGACACTAATGAGAAGCCATTATATTTTAAGGGCACAAAATGATACCATTGCACACGTTGGCACTAATGATATTAAGATTAGGTGAGCTCAGGAATTACTAACATCGGGCAATAATGAGAAAAGGTCACAGGTTACGATTAAATTTGAGTGTTTAAAATGTCTTAAATTTGAAAGTTTGGCCTTGGAGAGATTATGCAAGGCTTGTTGGGTAGAATTTTTGTCAACATCGTCTGTGCTTGTTAACAGGAGAGACTGTTTTACAGGGATGGAATACACTTATACCTATTCAATTTGTCCACAACCTAAGCAACGGTCATCAACCGTTAACCTATAGACTTCAAGTGGCCCAATATGATTCAACCCATTCCATCTACTGTTAATATAAGCATAGAAGTCTGCTGTTTTTTTTTTTTGCATTCTTCGCAAGAGATTTCTCTTAATCTGCTTTAGCTTTCCTAACCTTCTTTGTGACTTGATTACAGACTAATCTATATCTAGCATAGGTTTCTGTATCACCTGATAATTCATATGCATCCCATGCACTTTTTCTTCTCTGCCACGTCTTAATAGTTCATCTGATATCCATTTAGGTCTAAGCCTCGAACAGTATTTCTTCGTGGTACAAAAAGTCTAGTAGCTTCACTGATTATTTCCCATTTAGAATTTGCTGTTGGTAACATTATCAGTTGATCCCACTGCACAGAATTTAAAAACTGTTTGAGATCTCTGTAGTCACACTTACAAAAGCAAAAGCCTTTACCCTTGACAGTAGTTTTGTCTAATTAAATTCCACATTAGTACACTGTGATCGCAGCAACCACCCAGTGGGTCATTTACCTGCAGATTCTTAATGCATGAAGAATCACTGCTGATAACCACATCAACGGTACTGCTTCCTCTTGTTGTCTCTCTCTAACATGCTGCTGTAAAACACAGGGTTTCCAGGAATATAATGGAATCAATGGTGAAAGAAGTAATGGAGAATCATCTGGACAGGCATGCAATTATGCTGCAATCAGAGAATACATTTTTTAAAGGAAAGTCATGTGTGACCAATCTGATAGGTTACTATGATGCAGTGAGCAAGGAACTGGATGCAAAATAATTTTGATATCATATACTTCAGGAAGGCTTTTGATACTGTTGCACATAAAAGACTGCTGTATAAACTGGAGGAATTAGCATTAGCAGAGGCATACGACGCAAGAAAGCAAGCTTATGCAGCATCAGCCAAAAAAAAAAAAAAACCTCCCATTTTGCCCCTCCATTTGTTCCAACAAATGACTGTCCAGCTCAGCCTTAAATTTATTTAGGCTATCAACTTCAGCTTGCTCAACTCGTTCAAGGCCTTATACACCTCAAACAGATCACCTCGCAGGTATCTAATCTCCAGGCGCTGCAATTTGCAGAACTTTCTTCGTAAGAGAACCCTTTTGTTCCCTTCACCAATCTTGCTGCCCTTTTTTGTACTTGTTCTAGCTACTCTACATCCTTCCTAAAATGAGGCCTCCAGACCTGTACACAGTACTCTAGGTGTGGCCTGACCATTCCCTTGTATAACGGGATAATCACATCCCTGTCCCTGCTAGCAAAATTCCTATATATCATTGACAAGACTCTGTGACCTGCCCTGGCAGCCCCTCTGCACTGCTCAGCGAACTTCATATTTGACTGCACAATTACCTACAGGTCCTTTTCACTTCTGTGAGTGTAGTACCACACAGCTGGTAGGTTTCTCTTTGGTTAATGCTAACCATATGCAGTACTTTGCATTTGTCAATGTTAAACTGCAGTTTCCACTTCTCAGCCCATTTGCTCAACTTATCTAGATCCAGTTGGAGTAGCATACTGTCTTTACTGTTGTTAAGAACCCTGCCAACCTTTATATCATCTGTAAACTTGGACATTAAACCTGATATACCTTCATCAATATCATTGATAAATATACAAAACAACAATGGGCCCAAAACTGAACCCTGGGGAACTTGACTAATAACATTTGTCCACGAAGAGCACTGTCCACTGATTACCACTCTCTGTCATTTCCCACTCAACCATCCCTTTATCCATTGTTGTCCACTGAATACCATTCTCTGTCATCTCCCACTCAACCATCCCTTTATCCATTGTAGCAATGTACCCTTAATGCCATACCTCTCCAAACTGTATAGCAGCCTTCCATGTGCAACAGTATCAAAAGCATTCCTGAAATCCAAGACCACGATATCAAAATTATTTTCGGCATTCAGTTCCTTTGTGACCACATCATATTATTCAATCAAAGTGGTCAGACAAGACCTCCCTTTAACAAACCCATGCTGTGTCTTAACTATTACTGCAGTCTTGTCTAGATGATCTTACAATGCTTCTTTAACCAGTGATTGCATTATTTTCCCTGGAACACAATTTAAACTAACAGGTCTATAGTTACTTTGTCACCTTTTGAATCCCCCCCCTTTGTGAATTGGTGATACATTTGCAAAACTCCAGTCCATGGCAATCTCCCCTGAGTCCAAGGAAGCTCTTATAATTATGGCTAGGTTTTGCTTACTTCCTTTGCTGCCTCCTTTAATATAACTGGATAGATCCCATCCACCCCAGGTGCCTTTTTTATGTTTAACTTCAGCAATTTCTCCTCCACTTTGCTCTCAGTTATTACAAAATCACTTAGCTCCCTGTTAGAGTTTGATAAAGTTCTAGAACTCCCCTCATTGAATAACTCCTCATGTGTGAATGTAGATGCAAAATACTCATTCAGTTTATCAGCTACCTGAGCATGTTCATCAATAGTCCACCCATCTATGTTAAGTGGTCCTATCTGATTCATCCCTTTCCTTCTAGAGTTTACATAAGAAAAGAACTCTTTCCTGTTTTTCTTTGCATCCTTTGCCAAGGATTTCTCGTGATCTGTCTTCACCTGCCTAACCTCCTTTGTGACTTGATTACAGACTAGTTTATATCTATCATAGGCTTCTGTGTCACCTGATACTTTATATGCATCCCATACATTTTTCTTCTCTGCCACAAGTCTCATTAGTTCATCTGACATCCATTTAGGCCTAAACTTTGAACAGTATTTCTTAGTTGGAATGAAAAGTCTAGTAGTCTCCAAAATTAAGTCCCTGAAGGCTTCACATTTAGAATTCAACATTGGTAACATCATCAGTTCATCCCACTGTACAGAATTTAAAAACTGTCTGAGATCCCTGTAGTCACCTTTATGAAAGCAATAGCCCTTCCATTTAGCCTTTATGGTAGTTATATCTTTAAGTAGTTCTCACATCAGTACATTGTGATCACTGTCACCCAGTGGTTCCTTTATATGCAAATTCTTAATGCAAGAATAATCACTGTTGATAATCAGATCAAGAGTATTACTTCCTCTGGTTGCCTCTCGAACATGTTGCTGTAGAAAACAGTCATCCAATAAATCCATAAAAGTATTGTTAGTGTGCGAGTGACCAACCTATAAGTTCCAGTAAATATCTGGAAAGTTAAAATCCCCCATTATAAGACATTCTGATTTACTGGCCCACTCTATTTCTCTGCACAATTGCTCATTATACTCATCAGATCCGTTAGGCCTATAACAGACACCTTCTTTCATTTTTCCTTTCCCAGTGCTTATGTCACACCAAACAGACTCAACATTGCATTGTCCACCAACATCAATTGGATGCACTTCCGTATTTTTATCTGTTTCTTAACTAATAGCATAATCCCTCCTCCCTTCTTGTCCTGTCTATCCTTACTGTACACATTGCATTGTCCACCAACATCAATTGGATGCACTTCCGTATTTTTATCTGTTTCTTAACTAATAGCATAATCCCTCCTCCCTTCCTGTCCTGTCTATCCTTACTGTACACATTGTACTCCCCAACTTCCAATTCTGCACTGCTTATGTCTGTGTGACACCACGTCTTTGATATCCCAAAAATATCTGCCTTTGATGTCTTGACTAGAACTTCAAGCTCATCAAATTTATTAACTATACTCTAAGCATTGGTGTACATGCAAGTATACATGCACCTGTTTCTACTCTTAGCTACCATAACACAACCCATGTATTTATTTGTTTCACTATGACTCCCAGCAGCCCTGGAAATCTCCATTGCCTTGCTTTCCAGGCTGTTGCTCATTCTAATTTGTTATTTGTTTTTTTTTTTAGGAGCATTAGCAACTAAGGCCATATTGCTCCGGGATATGCGGTGATCATTCCTTGACCTTTCCGCATCCTCCGTATTTGGTGGTGACAGGCTCGAACGCCAGTCTAATCAAGAAGCACGCACTGCTGCTCCTTCCCACCTGGCTAAGGAGGCGGGCTCATTCTAATAGAAGCAGTGCAAGAATCACTTTTACCTCTGCCTGTGGCCACTGTTAACCTTTTATTCTGTGTATCTCCCCCAAGCTAGCAGTTTTCCGACCAACCTAACACTGCCTCAATAGCATCAGAAAATATTCTTGCACCCTTTCTATTTAAGTGTATCCCGTCCCTGTAGAAGCAGTCTCTCCTGTCAACAAGCACAGACCAGGCTGGAAAAAAATTCTACCCTTTGAACCTTGCACAATCTCTTCAATGCCGAATTGATCAACAAGGCTCTCATCATATACTCCCTCCTATCGTGTCTGGGCAGAATTGCAGACACTTTCACATTCAACCCTAACTTTGCGACTTTTTTTCGACATTGATCTGTACTTGTTGAGTAAATCTGCAGAGCTCTTACTCTTAATGTCATTAGTTCCAATGTGTACAACAATATCACCTTCTGTGCCCTTAAAAGATGATATCTGCTCTACAACATCATCAACTTTAGCATCTGGCAGACATACCCTGGTCCTGTTCTACCCATCCTTCTTGCATAGTATATTCCCCTCTCCCTGACAATAGAGTCCTCAACAATAACTAGTTCCTTTGGGACCAGCGCATTTTGCCTTGGAGATTGCTTCTGTGTTTCCTGATGCACAGGAACGAGCTCTGCTCTTGAGCTGGGCAGCTGAGAGCTTGATGGGCTTCGAGGGAATTTACCCTATACCTCAATCTCTCATAGATGCCCACCAGAATGCTGAGTTGGCGCCTAATTTCATGACACTCTAGACACCTAGCACACACAAAGGCATCCTTCTTGGCTAGATCATGTCCTGTTTTAGAAAGGTCGGCAAACATTTCACATTTCGCACATTTTTTTGAGACTGTGATGCGTTGGAGAATTGCCCCTTCATTTCTCCCCCGATTCACAGCACTCTCGCTAGTCTGTGATCTTTGTTTTGCAGCTCTAGTCTGGGTTATGATTTCCATTTAAATAAAATTTAATTAACAATGAAATTTAATAAGATTAATAATATTTTTGATTAATTGATAATACTATAATAAGATAACAGATTCCTAATTGAGTGTTTTGTATTATGCTATCTAGTTTTACTTTATACCTTATGCTATCAGTTCGAGATATATATACGTTACGCAATTTCTTATTGACTACAATATGGTGGCTAGTTCAACAATATTGGTGCCAACACTGGGAGTCATAACTTTCAAAAATCGCTAGTTAAATTTAAAATAAGAAACTAACGAACGCTACTAAACCTATTTAATATCTCTGTAAAGCACAATGTAGTACATTAATTAACAAAGAATACGGTAACAATAAAAAAACTTATTCCTTTACAGCAGCCAAAAATCCAACGACTGTTCTCTTCTGTGACTAGAATGTTGCATTAAGGGCAAGTTACTGTTATGGATAAAGGGATGGTTAAGTGGAAGATGACAGAGAGTAGTTATTAATGAGCACTGCTTACTGTGGACTAATGTTATTAGTGGAGTTCCCCAGGCTTCAGTACCAGGCCCATTGTTGTTTTCAATATTTATTAATGATATTGATGAAGGTATAACAGGCTTAATGCCAAAGTTTGCAGATGATACAAAGGTTGGCAGGGTGGTTAATGACATTCATCAGGGTGAGCTACTGCAACAAGATCTAGGAAAACTGGGTTGATGGGCTGAGAAACGGCAATTGAAGTTTAATAGTGACAAATGCAAAGTACAGTCAGTCCTCGTATAACACGTGCTTACACTACACGAATTCGATCATACACGATTTATAAATAGGGGAACGATGTCGTATACAACACGAGCCGAATTCGCTTATGCACGATTCGCCTTTGTGTTGTCAAGAAATGGCAGTCGAACGCGGAATCACCCCAACCGAACGCAACACGATAGGAATGAAGAGAAGATTCTGAAAATGTATTTATGTTTTTTATATCAGTGAAGGGGAAACACATTTCACCATAATAAAATAAAAACCCACACAATTCCAGCTATCGGTATAATCGCAAATGCCATTAGATCGAGTTTACTACCAGTTTATAACAGATTCCACTAGCAGAAACGCAACCAGAAATTGTTTTTATTGTTTTATGGTAGTAACCCCAGAAATGTGCTTTAGTAAAATGTGAGGTGTTAATAGTGTATCTCTGCCTTTACGGTGTTGTTTATTCAGCTGCTACACGCACGCAGCTTTGTTTATGTGTATCAAGCGTGCCTCCTCATTTTGTAATTGTGCTTTATTCCCTAAAAATGAGTTAAATACTTAAAAGGTGTGAAAAGGAAGCATCCTGGTGAAGACACTACAGATTCAGAGAGAAAAAGAAAAGCAATATCGATAAACAGAGGCGGACTGGATCAAAAATTCTTACCTGGGAAAATTTGAAGTGGCCTCATACTATGGTTTATGGCCAAAAAAAAAAAAACACCGGCCTCTGGCCCACTGGGGTTTCTCCGGTAAGGCTTATGGCCAGTCCGCCACTGTTGATAGAGAAAAAATATGAAATTGTCAAATGCTTTGAGCGAAATGAAAGACCATGTGATATTGCAGGTGCTACAGGCCTAAATGAGGCAACGCCGAGAATTAGAAAGAATGCAGAGAAAATAAAAAAAAACTTTCATAGCAGGAACAACTCAAGTGTAATTAAAACCCATTAGATCAAGACACAAAGAGTTTTTTTTTTTTTTTTTTTTTTGGTAGTTGTTGGCGCATCGGCTTCTGTGGCCATAATGCACCTCCCAAGGTTTTTGCAGTACTTTGATCCAAGCCCGAGGCGGGATTCGAACCCGCGACCTTTGGGTTGCCAGGCAGGCACTTTACCCACCCGGCTAGCCCGGTCGGCCACAAAGAGTTGGAAGGGATGGAACGGCTGTCATCTGTTTGGATAGAAAATCAAACAAAAAACAAGTTTGCTTACGATAGAAGCAAAAGCATTAGCAATATTTTATTATGTAATAGTCGTAATAAAATACATAAGTATTTTATTACGATTATTTATTGTGTTTGGTAATGTTTTAGTTACAAATGTGTGTTCAACCTTGGGTGGTCGGCACCTAACCCTACTTTTCCCAAAGGACCTGTTGTTTATATTGCACGAGGGTTTCTAGGAACACATCTATCGTGTTATACGAGGACTGACTGTACTGCAAATGGGCAGCTGTAACCCCAGAGTAACTTATAAACTGTGTGGTACTACACTCAGGGTAGTGGAGAATGAAAAAGATCTAGGGATAATTGTGCAGTCAGACATGAAATTCTCTGGGCAGTACAGGTTTGTTGCCAGAACTTCTCATGGGGTTTTGTCAATGATATACAGAAACTTTGCTAGCAAGGATAAGGAGGTGATTATTACCTTTGTATAAGGCCATGGTTAGGCTGCATCTTGAGGGTGTAAATCTTCTGGAATAGGTGCAGAGAAGGGAACCAGACTGGTGAAGGAAACAATAGGGTACTCTTACGTAGAAAGATTTCAGTTCTGCAAACTGCAGCATCTCGAGAGTAAGCACCAGCAGGGAGATCTGATTGAGCCTTGAATGAATTGAGTAAGCTGAATGTTAATGGCATTCTTTCCTTTGACTACACACATATGCATGAGGATGCATAAATTCAAGTTCAGGAAGGATGGTTGCAGGATAGATGTGCAGAAGTTTATCTTCAGTCAGCAGTTGGTTAATTGTTGGAACAGGCTTCCATCCGTTGTTGTGGAAGTGGATGGGTTGAATAAATTCATGAAAGAACTAGACAAATTCTTGGAGGGTATAGATTGGTGAACTCTGTAGGTTTTTTTCCTCTTTTTTGGCTGATGCTATATAAGCTTGCTTTCTTGCATCATTTTTCCGTTACTACTTCTACTAGTATGTCAGGTTGTTGTTGAAGTGGGATTTATTGGCATAAGGGCTGCTATGGCCAAAATGCGCCTATAACTTAAGATTGTTGGTCAATATATGAAAGGAATTGTTCTAGAAGTGACTGTATGCATTTATCATTTTTAAATATTTAAACAGTTCTGATAGATTGGCATCATCTCCAAGTATATGAGCTAGTTGCAAGGGTTTTTGTGAGTTGATTAAAGATTTGAAACATTCAATTCTAGCTGAATCATAGTGTGCACATTCAATAATAATATGTTTCGCTGTAAGAATGGAACTACAATGCGAGCAGAGAGGAGGCTCTTCTCCTAGCAGTAAACAAAGGTGCGTATGACCAATTCGTGCTCTTGCAAGCACGACCTCTTCGTGCCTGGTTAATCGGGAACTAGATCTCCATAGCTGTGGGTTTTGTTTTATTTCAAGAAGTTTGTTTGATATCTGATTATGCCACTTTTCAGATCATATCTCTGTACATATCCTCCGTATGATTGGCTTGTAATCAGAAAAAGGAACTGGGATGGGATCGAAGCAAGCAGGGTGTTTTGCTGCTTCATCTGCACACTCATTTCCTGGAACTCCAACGTGGCTGGGTATCCAGCAGAATGTGACAGTCAGCTTATTTTTATTGAGGTGACATAACAATGCTCCATACATTTCTTCTAAGCACAGAAATAATTCTGGAAGTCATCTTCTGTAAGTCCTTTTAACACTTCAGTCATTTTTTTCCTGAATGTCTTCAACAGATTGAAAATGGGTTCCCTTAAATATGCTTTTCAGTTTAGGGAAGAGAAAAAAGTCACAAGGGAGTAAGTCTGGCAAGTAGTGTACACATTCTCACACAGGGATTTGTTTCTTGGCAAGAAACTGGTGAACAGAGAGTGCATTGTGTGCTGGAGCATTGTCTTTATGGAGCATCCAACATCCTTCCACAATTCCATTAATATAGAAGAAAACAAGAAGCACAGTTTTCATTTTTTTTGGTCTGGGGGACTCTTTTCTTCAATTGCATTGACTGTCTTTTAGTTTCTGGGTAGTAACGAAACAGTCAACTTTCATTGCAAGTAATTACAGTACACGGGTAGTATGGATCTTCAATTTTTTTACAAAACATCTTCACAAACTTGGAGCCTTCTCATTCTTTGATCTTCATTCAAAATTTTTGGCACCATCTTGACACACTTTTCTCATGCCTAAATTTTCAGTTAAAATTTGTCTAACTGTGTCTTTGACCATATTGAATTCTGATGCAACCATTCTAATGCTTAAACGATGACTACTTCTAATCAATGTCTTTACCCAGTCCACATTTTCATCAGTTTTCATGGATACCAGACAGCCTGGTCATTCATCATCTTCCATATTCTCTCTTCCTTGCCGACCGGGCTAGCCGAGTGGGTCAAGTACCTGCCCGGCAACCCAAAGGTCGCGGGTTCGATTCCCGCCTTGGGCTTGGATCAAAGTACTGCAAAAACCTTGGGAGGTGCAATATGGCCACAGAAGCCGATGCACCAACAACTACCAAATCAAAAAAAAAAAAAAAAAAAAATCAATCTCTCTTCCTTCTAAAATCTTTATGCCATTCAAACATGCAGGCTCTTGATATAGTATCCTCCCCATAAATTTAAACTTGACATAACAACTCAATTTTCTGCAGGTCTTTTCTTAAAATATCAATTGAAAGTCAGTGTTTAAAGAAAATCAACCTCAAATTTTGATTCATTGTTCAATTCTTTTGTCTCAATTTTCTGGAAACTTTTTGGAAACTGTTTCTTTTCAAAAACACCAGGTAATGAAACCTATCTTACTGCAAACATGATTTGGAACATGATTCGGCAGACAACTAGGGAAAGGCTCTGTGCCTTTGTTTCACAGGTCAAAATTGGGGTGTAGTGCTGTGCACACAGTCTTGTTATTCAATAGAACCTATATAATCTATCAAACCCTGATAGAACCTATATAATATACAATAATTTTGAAGAAGGAATATGTACTATGTGCACACACACACTTTTCAAAATATTCACAAATATTTTAAAATTTTTTATGATAATTTTGTGACAATAGTTGACATGCATGCTACTTTTCTCTAAGGTAAACGTTCATACACTTACTCTAACTTTTGAAGCTGCAGCAATTAATAAGCGGCCTCTTTCTTGATATCCTAGTTGAGACCAATCGCTAAATGCATTATATGCTGATTGCACAGCTCGGTAAACTTCTTGTGGTCCAGAGCTGGGAACTTTGCAAAGTAGTTTTCCTAAAATAATGAATAAGATATATTTTTAATATTCCAACTCTGAAAATCTGTGTTCAGATATTACAAACAACAAAAGAGGTAAAAAAATTTAGTAAAGTATACATATCCAGTGTAATTACTCAAGAAAATGCCAAAGATTAACAAATGAAACAGTTTATTGATATACCAAATATAAATTTGTAATTATATCATTTGTAAATAAATGGGTTTAAATCCAAGATTCTGAAGGAAAAATCTGAGCAGAACCTTGTTGAAATACCCAGATCGTGCCACTGAACATCATTTCACTTGGAATTTCACTACTTTCTTCAGAATGTTCTTTATACAATTCCGTACATGCTATAATACCTTCTTCACAAAAATTGTGGCTTAGCAAGGCCTTTGTATGAAACTCCCAGATAGACAAACCATCAATGAATAGGGATTGTGTCCTCTTTTCTTCTTTGCCAATTATCTGAGTTTCCTGAGAGCTCTGGGCATTAAACTCACTCATTTTGCTTAACCCTTTCAGAAGTACATATGTAGATTATTTGTGCATGTGTGGCGTGCGTGCATGCAGTGAGGAATACACACGTAGAGCTATTTTTTTGAAGTCACCTCAAACACATCTGTTGATGTATGAATTGTTTTTAAATTTTTCCAGTGCATGCTGCTATCTCTTATCTGTATTTCCACCTAATTGTAAACAGTTTATAGCAGCATGAAAAAAAAGCTTTGAAAATTCAAGGTCATACTTGTTAATTTTAATTATCCAATTTAGGTTTATGAATGCAGAAATGGAAAAGATTTTCTTGAATTCAGATCCACAAATTGATAAAATCAAATCAGGTGATAAATACACAAATAGGTGTACAGGATTTTGTACATTACTGCATAAAAAAAAAAAATTTAATTAAGAATTTTTATTTATGAATTGTTTTTAAATTCTGATTTGATTTTTGGCAATAATTTCAATTTCATTCAAATGTTAGACATTTGAATCAAAACAAGAATATATATCCTTGTTATATTTCATGAAAAATCTCACTACACAGAGCCTACCACTATTGGAAATAAATTAACCAGCACCCGCAGTTTTCCAGTTCAGGAAATTTCTATTTATATGTTGGAACAGGCGTGGACAGAAGAGTGTTACAATACAGGAAAAACATTACTGTATTTAGCAGTTAGACAGGCTTAAACCACAGTCAACTCAAATGCATGCACTCTTCTACTCCTACTTTTAACTGCTCAGCAACATCAGGCCTTTAACTCTGAAAGGGTAAAATTCTTCAAATTTTTATTGTGGTGCTGGTTACCTATAAATTTAACATTATATGCTCCTGTCACATTGACCTTGATCATATAGTATGTTCGAATTAATATCGATTGAGATCAGTGAACAGTACTGTACGGTACTGCGAAAATTGCTTAAATTTTAGCTGGGCGGTCAGTTAAATTCATCAGGCAGTATGCCCATTTGATAGGTCCTGGGGAGAACACTGCATGAATCAGATGACATTAAACCATGCTACAAAGCACACATATATTGAACCATCAGTAATAAAATCGATTAATTACTCTTAAGGAATCTGTAAATTGTACATAAGTGCTGTATTTCTGTATAATTTTCATTATTGCTTTGGGAAATGACATACAGTGAGTTCTCTATATATGTGAATTTGAACTTAGATGACCCAATATTTAGACATTTTCATTTTATTTGCACACCACACTTGAAATTACGCAACCCAGTATTTAGATATTTTTGTTTTATTTGTGTTTCTAATTCATAGTCATGCTGAGCGAGAGCAAACTGAGCAGATTACATCATCCACCACGTGATATCTCTGCGTAGATTACTGGAGTCTCCGCTTCCAGAATCTTCATGTTGTTAGTCATGCTGAATAGACATAAAATAAGCACTTTTTTCATTTATTGTGACTTTAGTTTGATATTGCAAGTTTAATAAATTAATAATGGTTTCTACGCATGCAGCAAGTGATAATACTACTGGCAGTGCAGAAAAACAAGCCAGAAATTCCATAACATTGGATAAAAACCTGGATGTAATAAAGCACTACGAAAGCACCTTATGCACCATTAGAGGTAACAAGAAAAAAAATCAAGGATAGCATTAAATTAGGCATATCATTATGTGCTGATAATTCCACACACACACATATGGTGTAACATAATGGAAAAGATGGAAAAGTTGCTGGCAACGTGACATCACCAGAACAGATAAAACATACTGATCAGCTTCAGGTTGGTGTTAGCAAGGCCAAAAGCCTCTATGAAAATTTAAGAACAGAAGATGGTGAAGTAAAAGAATTTACTGTGAGTTTTGGATGGTTTACCAAGTTCAGGGTTCGATATTGCTTTCAGGAGAGGTTGCATTTGCGGACAAAGAAGCTGCAGGCAAATGTTAAGAAAAACTAAAAGCAATAATTGAAGAAGGTGGTTACACAGTCAAACAAATCTTCAATCTGGGTGAAACCAGTCTCTTCTGGAGACAAATGCCAAAGCACATCTACACTGCATGAGAAGAAATGAGCATGTCAGGTTTCAAAGCCTTTAAAGATTATCTGACTGCTTTCGGGTGGCAACAAAAAGGATGATTGCAAATTGAAGTCTCTGATGATCTACCACAGCAAAAATTCATGGGAGCTCAAGGGCTATAACAAACGTTCCTTGCCAGTCAACTGGTATGCCAATAAAAAAAGGGTGGATGACAAGTGGCATCTTCAGCAATTACTCTAGTACTCTAGTCCTTGAGGTTGTCACAGACATTCTCTCAGATATGCCAGACAAGCTGTTCTTGATGATGGAACTGATATTCGGGTGACACTCAAGTCAAGTGGACCCAATTTCGGTGAAGTCCGGACGGTCTATGACAGCCAAATCCTCTGCTTGCACCTTCACGATGGTGGGACTGTTAGTAATCCTGGGTATAACCTCCATGCACAAGTACATGGTGGGTGACCACCCAGGTGTGAACCAACGTAAGCAGGGGTCGAGGTGTGGCGGTCACACCACATGGAGGAATGCCGCCCCTCTATGTCACCAGGCAGTACTAGGTGGTAGATGACTCTCATCAACCAGTGAAATACCACCACTTTGCTTATTGGAGGCTTGAAGTGGTGGAACCCATGTTTAGTCTCTCGAGCTAAGTTCCGGCCAACCCTTCCCTATCTCTTCCATCATGCAGTATGATTGATGATTTTTGAGGTTATGATGAATGTCGTGGCGAGATCCAATATTCCTTACATTTCAAGGGTACAGCTCTAAAACGGTGTTCGCAGGCCGGCCGCTAGTTAGTACACCGGACTGAATCTATTGGTAACTCTCGAGGAAGCTTCCGGATCAGCTAGTGTATAATCTTGCTACCTCTACTCTGCCAGGCAGTGACTGGAGGGAGTCCGAGTAGTGTGTATACGGGGAGCATTGTCGAGGCCACGTTATGTCAGGATCTGGGTATATTCTTACCACATGTACGCCATATCCAAAAATTTCATTACTTCATACAGCATGTCCCACCCACTTTTTCTTACTATTGAATACACCATGAATTGTCAAAATAATAGAGCAAGCTTATCTGCGAAAAGATCTAAACCTCCCAAAGACTTCCTAATTCATTTCACAAATATACGTGGTCTCAATTCTAATCTCAACGATGTCCATTTCCACTTGCAGTCTTCAAACTCCATGTACTTTTTCTGACTGAATCTCAGTTATCAGTTGATTCAACTACTGCTCATCTCAGATGTCCAAATTATTTGCTGTATGATTCCTTTCGCCTCAAAGGTGGTACTTGTGCATGTGTCCGTTCTGATATTCCCTGTCAGAGACTTGGCAATTTCGAATCTCCTCTCTTTGATCTTCTCTGGCTTAAAATCTCTCTATCTCATTGTGACAAATTCATCTGTTGTCTCTACCGTTCTCCCAACTCCACTAATCACTTGGAGCTCTTTGACTTCCTCTCTTTGCAACTTGACTTTCTCCAGTCCAACTTTCCTAACAGGGAGGTAATTTTCCTTGGTGATTTTAACGTTCACAACTCCAGCTGGCTTCCGTTTTCTAGTCACACCGACCCAGCAGGTCAAGATGCTGAGGCTTTTGCAATTACTAATGACCTAGCACAGATTGTTCATTTACCTACAAGAATACCGGACAATCCTAATCATACAGCCAATACACTTGATCTTTTTCTCACAAACAATCCTTCTAAGTACGCGGTTGAAGTGAGAGGTCCATTAGGCACTTCAGATCACAACTTGGTGATTGTCTCTTTTCCAATGGAACCTTTATCTCATGGGTATTCCCAACCTCGTATTGTTTGGCATTACAAGAATGCAAAATGGGATGACCTGCGAGACTTCTTTTCCTTGGTCTGATTACTGTTTCAAAACTTCTGATGTCAACGTTTGCTCAGATCGTGTCAGTGAAATTATTCTTGCAGGAATGGAATCCTTTATCCCACACTCCACTTTAAAATCTCGTCCCTTATCTAAACTTTGGTTTTCCAATAAATGTGCTAAGGCTGTACAAGAGAAGAATGTTGCATATCGTAATTGGCTTGTTTCTAATTCTTCAGTTTCATTTTGTGCCTACACCAAAGCTCGCAACAATTGTAAAGCAGTTATTAATCAGTCCAAACTAGAGTTTGAACAGGCTAAGAGTAGAAAACTTGCTTCTTGCCCTAATGGTAGCAGAGCATTCTGGTTTCTTGCCAAAGCTATTGGCTGCAACTTTTGCCCATCTCTGCTCCCACCTGTGTCCAAACCAGATGGTTCTGTTGTCACTTCAGCCAAGGATAAAGCTGACCTGCTAGCATCCCATTTTTCTTCCAGCTTTTGTATTAATGATCTTGGTAAAACAGCTCCCACCATTCCTAACATGCTCCATTCAATGGATCCTGTGGTCTTCCGTCAAAAGGATATCAGAAGGATTTTGATGAATCTTGATGCTAAGAAAGCTTCAGGTCCTGATGGTATTTCTCCACTTCTTCTCAAAACCTGTGCGCCCGAACTTACTCCTATTCTTTGCTGCCTTTTTTTCACTTTCTTATTCCAAAGGTGTTTTTCCTTCTGCTTGGAAATTTGCTCATATCCAGCCAGTTCCTAAAAAGGGTGACAAATCCCTCCCATCCAATTATCGTCCCATTGCAATTACTTCTACTCTTTCTAAAGTAATGCAGAAATCAATTAACCGCCAACTCTTAAACTACCTAGAAACCTTCCGTCTGATCAACGATTCCGTCAGTGTCGATCCACTGGTGATATTCTGGCTTATGTTACCCATTTATGGACTAATTCAGTGGAAAGGTTCGCTGAAACACAAGTAGTTGCTCTTGACATCTCAAAGGCTTTTGATCGTGTTTGGCATAAAGGTCTTCTAAACAAGCTTCCATCTTATGGTTTGCCAACTGTTTTTAGTAATTGGTTATCCAGTTTTCTCTCTGATCGTTCACTGAGGGTGATGGTAGATGGCTCTCTGTCTTCTAACGTCTCCACTAATGCCGGTGTCCCCCAAGGTTCAGTTCTTTCCCCCACTCTTTTCCTCTTGTATATCAATGACCTTCTTCCATTGACTGGAAATCCTATCCATAGTTTTGCCGATGATAGCACATTGCATTCAACTTTCCATTTTGAGAAACCTTGTCCTGCTCAATCAGCTTCAAGTTCTCGAAAATCTGCTGCCAATTCCTTAAATGCCGATCTTCAGGTAATTCTCCAGTGGGGCAAAGACAACTTAGTTGATTTCAACCCTTCTAAAACTCAGTCTTGTCTTATATCTCGCAAAAAGGATTCTTCTGCTCCTATGGTTATCTTTAGTGACACTCCGATTTCTAGGCAAAATGATATATCTCTCTTGGCACAAGCACATTACAAATATTGCTTCCTCTGCATCTAAAAAACTTGGTTTTCTCTTTCGCTCTCGGCATTACTTTTCTTCCAAACAGCTGCTCGCTCTGTATAAATCGCAAATCCGCCCTGCCATGGAATATTGTTCCCACATCTGGGGTGGTGCCCCCAAAACCTCTCTCAGGCTTCTTGATTCCATTCAGAAGAGGGCAGTTAGGTTAATTAATGATTCATCTCTAACAGAATCTCTCCACTCGCTTTCTCATAGACACACTGTTTCTGCTGCATGCCTCTTCTACAGATACTTCCATGGGCACTGTTCTTCTGAATTGGCTTCTATAATTCCCGCTCTCTCTTTCAAAACAGTCCGAACACGTGCCGCCACCAGCCAACATCCATTTACTGTCCAACTTCAAACCCACAGAACCAACTTTTCATCTTCCTCATTTATTCATTCAACTGCCGTTTTCTGGAACAACCTTCCTTCATACGTATTTCCTGAAAATTACAGTCTACAGAAGTTCAAGTCCAATGTCAACAAATATCTTCTTTCGTCTTCTCAACCTCAAACCCAAGCACGGTACTAAGTACTATAGGTTCTAATACCTCTCATGTTTGGGGTTCACATAAAAAAAAAAAAAAAAAAAAAAGTAAAGTGCTGAATCCAGAATTGAGGTCCCACTGCATGTAAGAAGAAATTTTCCTTCAAAATTCTCATCCTGGATAATGGTTCAAGTCATCTGCAGACCATCAATCTGAGTGACAACATCAAAGTTGTTTTTCTGCCATCTAATATGACTTCACTCCTGCAATTGATGGACCAAGGTGTAATTAAAACATTCAAGTTGTATTATGTGCACTTTACAATGGCTAAATTGTCAACCAGATGGACAATTTGAACATTTCTGTGAGAGAATTCTGGAGGTGTTCATCATAAAAGATGCCCTTCCATTAATCATTTCTGCATGGATCAAAATTTCACAGCAATGCAAGAACAGTGTGTAGAAGAAATTGTGCCCTCAATTCTTCCATAACTGTAAAAAGCTTTGATGATATCATTAGATAAAGAGAGCACCAGGATGGCCTCAAGAGTTGTGTTGGATGAAGTTTTTGAAAATGAAATTGAAAATTTGTTTGAGTCTCAGATGGTATCATGGTTACATTTGCACTCTCCTGGAAAACATTTGTGAGAGACCTCAATATGTAATAAGTTGAAAAAGATTCTGGAATCCCGTATTAAATATATTTAAACTTAGACAGCCACTCTCAAAGTGCTCTCTTTGAACAGTAATTCACTTTTCCCATTGTTGTTAGAGTTGTTGGTAACAAGTCAACCTGTTCTGGCCAGATAGCCCAAAAAGCACCTTGAATTGTATTAGCAGCTTGTTGTTTGCTTTAAAAACAATAGCCGTGTAAACATTCATTTTCAGGAAAGAAAAAAAAAAAAAAAAAACACACTTGGTAAGAGCTAATGGGAGTAAGGATGATACAAGAATATTATATTTAGCAATGCTTTTTTGCATGAGAAATGAGCCCTGTATATACTGTTAAACTTGAAACAGGAATGCAAGACTTTTATATCAGTTTATGAACTTTGCAGAGGTTACCCTCAAATTTACTTTACTGATGAAGAAACCATATTTTATAGTGAATTATTACAAAATCCTGGTGTTAGCAGTAATTTTTCTTGAAGGCAAGCCATCATGCAGAGTATCTTTTCAGATTTCAGGCCAACCACGATTAATTAAATTTCTGATGGATCCCCTATCCCACATCCAGTTAGCAGTTCCCTGATCTCTTAATTCCCTCTTTCACACTTCATAATAAGAGGTGCCTCCATAGCCAGGTGGGCAGAAGCAGCAGTGCGTAGCACACACTTCTTGATTAGACCGGGGTTCGAGCTTGTGAACACCAAATACAGAGGATGCGGAAAGGTCAGGGAATGATCACTGCATATCTCCAGAGCAATATAACCTTAGTTGCTAATGCTCCTAAAAACCAAATAACAAACAAACAAACACACTTCATAAAGACTCTTGCATCTTATTTGCTAAAATGGATACAGTACAGCATCAGTTATCTGGAATAATTGATGTCAGACCTCTTCCAGATAGCCAAAATTTCTGGATAATTGAATGTAAGATAAGATTAAATTTATTTAAATCTTACCTTATGATTAAATTAAATAAAAAAATGTTATAAACCAATCTCGGAAAACAGAAACATCCATCCAAACATTTTTATGATTTTTATACAAAACAGGAAAATCAGAAAGATTTTTAAATGCTCTCGGTTTTCCGACTTACCAATAATGAGCACGGACAATCTGTGCATCCCAGTAGTATTTGCACACATAGCAATTGTAACTCGCTCTTTTCTCATCTTAAAACATGGTGCAGGCATTTCTCTTTTAGTGGCTAGGGTTTTTCTCAGTAATGCTTCCCATGATAAGCCCATCTCATCAACATTATAAACGTTTTCTTTCTCTTACAAGGACACCGCTGCTGATTCATCTGTAGAAAGTTTCTTATCTTGAATATCTAAGTTCACGTATACCGTGTCTCAGTTTAAAGTTTTTCAGCCAACCTGTGCTTGTCTTAAAATGTTCATTACCTTTTAATTTTTGATTAAAATCCAATGCTTTTTCACACAACAATGAGCTTCTGAAGAAACCACAAATAAAGTGCACTCTCTAAAACAGCATTTTCAGGTTTCAACATAGTCTTTTTTTCTGTTAGATTCTTCTTCACTATTTCACAATCAACACAAATTCTGTTATAGCATTGGATTTATTCTTGATGTCGTAAATTGTTGTAGTTCTCACATTAAACTCTTTGGAGAGCTTTTCTAATTCTATTTATAATTTCCGTTTTTTGTTGCAATGTCAAAACCACACATTTTCATTTCGTTCACATTTTACTGTAAAAAATTTATAAAAATAATAAATTGCACAGTTTTGGGCTGATATTACTCTTACCGAATCTGGGGCTAAAGTAATCTGAAATTCACTCATGGTTTGCAAGAAAACCCAGTAGTCTCTGTGAAAATTTGCTAAAGAACATTTCTGAAGGTCACATAGAATTCTAGAGGTCACAATCATAAAACAATAAAAACAATTTGCAGTTTTCGGATTATTGGGCTTTTTGTTGTACAATCTGTTATTCATGGGTAGTAAACTTGATCTTTCGCTTATTAGAATTAAAATTCAATTTGCATACGTGATCACCTTTAAAAAAAAAAGAAGAAAGATCAGCTTTTCAAATTATTCTGGACTTTCCAGATAACTGACTTCAGGATAACCGAAGTTCTACTGTACCATTTTTATTGAATAAATTCTTTTTACAAATTATGGCACACAAACCAAGAAAATTTCCTCTATAACCCTTGCAGAACCAGATTCTGCAAAGCTTATGGAGGAAATCAACCACTTTTCTAAAATAATATAAGTTTGAAAGTTTAATACGTTATTAAAACTTTTATAATAAAGTGGCCGAAAATTAAAACCTTGAGTAATTTAGATATAAAAATTTATACACCAATCTGCACACTGAATGGCTGCCTGTTACTTAATAAATATTAAGTTCTATTTGACTTCCAAATGTACCGTAGTATATTTGGAAATTAAACTTGAATCTGTCCCAATTCCTAAGAACAAAATTTTTGACTTAGGATCATAAATATCATATTATTTAATCTGCAAACAGGCCAGCAGACAGCTTGGTTCAATCAAAAGGATTTGTTAGAATTTTAATCAAAATTTACAAATTGACACTGTTAACAAGACTCAAATTTAATTTGCCTCTTTGGAATCCTCAAAAACTTGGAAGAAAATTTCTAGAAGAACACATTCAGCACAATTTTTCAAGTAAGTTATCTTTATCATAAACGAAAATTAGATTTTCTCAAATCAAATATAAAGAAAGATGTCATATATTTGGTTTGATGAGTTTAGAATGTTGCAAAAAAATTTTTAGAACTCCATGTACTTTTTCAAATATTATAAATGCTTATTATGATGACAGAATATTATAACAATTTGTTAACTTTAACTGCCTTCAAAGAATACACAGTAAAAGTGAATTATTTAAACTCACCATATTAAATCAAACTATCTTCTTTATCAATTTATTAATAAAGTAATAAAATTAAGAAATCAGCTAAAATTGGAGTCATTTGGCAAATCAGATGTTTAACAGTTTAGTAAAAGTCTTTAAAAAGTGAAACTATTATTTAAAGTTTATTGTTTCTGTTAATGTTAATTGTTATGTAAATTTTCTCTTTGTAAAAGACTGTTTTAAATGTTTTGATTATATTACTGTTGTATTTCCTTCTTCCAAAATCGAAGTTTCAGTTAATAATAGCAATAATAAAAAAATGCTGTTAATCAGCAAAGCTCTCATCACACAATCCCTTATCCCTTATCTGCATAGAATCTCCAAACATTTCAACCTGACATTGCATGGCATTTTTGCAGTACAACCTTACACTTCTGGACCATAACTTCAGTTCATTTATACTTTAAATCATTACTATTCACATGTATAATTATACTTCCTTTTGTTACCTTAAGAACTGATAACTGGCTTGTAACATTCTCAATCTTTGCACCAGAAAGACATACTCTGGTTCTATTTCATCTGTTTTTTTATTACAGAAAATGTTAAGTTTCTCTTACAATTCAGCCTCCCAATAAAATTACTGTGTTTCCAGAGCATTCAGCACCTGATGATCAATTTTTATGCTCATGTCGGTTGGGATGCATGATTTGGTGCATTCCTAGACACTTCAGTATCTGCTAAGCACTTGGGTTTAATACTCTCTAAGGCAGGCATGTCAAAATCACTAGTGCATTCATTTTACACATGTTTGGGCTAGGCTGCATTTTTTTTCTGGAATTTTATAGTTTTATTAATGTACAACATATGTATAAATGTAAAAAAACTGTGAAAATGTAATATGTATAAATGTAAATGAATATATGTATGTATGTATGTAAAATATATATAAATTAGTAAAATAGATATAATTAAAGAAGTAATAAATTAATAATACATTAATATAACTCATCATCTATTTAGAAAAAAAAATCAATTCATATTCCAAATTAATAAAGTTATTGTATTCATTTTTAAAAGTACAGAATACAACAAAATAAAATTTTAATTACACGAATAAAATATATATATATATATAGTAAAAACTGCATTCTAAAAAACTTAATCACTCAAAAGATTTATTCCCAGAAACCTGGCACCTTTTGATGTTGCTTGAATGGCACAGTGTGTAGGTAACATAAAATTTGTCGAAAGAGGAACAAGGCACTTCAACCTATGCTAGAACATTTATTTCTAGTTGGAAATTACAGATAGATTGGAATCAGAACACTTCGTGGTATATTCTTTCATTAGTGACTGCTGCCATTGCTATTTCACCATTACACAGATCAGAAAGGCAACAGGTTTGACTCTTGAACTGAGTTCATAAGAAGAGATCAGATGTAATATTTTGTGTAGATACAACTTTCATTATCGATGACACATTCATGTCTGTCAATTATGACTCTCTGGTATCTTGTTTCCTTTCATGAGTGAAAAAAAAGCTATTTGCATATATGCTGTCAAACATTACACATACAGGGTGGTAAGGAAATTTGGAAATTTGGAATAACTGCAATGTAAATACATATAAGTTTTTTGATGTTTGTTTGTTATTTGGTTTTTAGGAGCATTAGCAACTAAGGCCATATTGCTCCGGGGATATGCGGTGGTTATTCCCTGACCTATCCGCATCCTCCGTATTTGGTGGTCATGGGCTCAAACCCCGGTCTAATCAAGAAGCGTGTGCTACGCACTGCCACTCCTGCCCACCTGGCTATGGAGGCGCCAAGTTTTTTGAAACACAGTTTATAATTTTTTTTATTGTTTCAGAATCATTTGAACATAGAAAAAGTACCATAAGCCTTACAAAGCAGGAGAGGGCTGAAATTGTATAAGTGGCATGCAAAGTAGAAAATTCTGCAGAAGTTGCACACCAGTTCAAGAAGTTTTTGGGCATAAACCACCCACAACAAAGACAATAAAGCAAATTGTGAAGAAGTTTTATGAAGTAGGAACAGTATACAATCTACCAAATCTGATAGACCACATATCTCAAAGGCATCTGACAATTGGGAACTCATAAGAGAGAATACTGAAAGAAGTCTAAAAAAACTTAAAGAAAGTGAAGTTTGGAAGTTAAAATACTTAAGACAAGCTTAAATAGAATCATAAAGAAAATGTATAAGGCTTATCATCCCATGTTGCTACAAATTTTGAATGAGGGTGATACAGATAGAAGATTAGAATTTAACAAGCAGTTTTTGGCCATGAGTATTACAAACACATATTGCTGACATTGTTTTGAGGAATGATGATGCCACATTTAAACTAAATGGAACTGTTAATCACCATAACTGTTTATTACTCTCTCTCGACAATCCCCATTTATTATTAAACAAGGATTTAAATATACATCGTAAACAGGATGAATTTGGAGAGGAAGTGTTCATGGACCTTTTTTCTTTAAGGGAACTGTGACAGGAGAAAGCTATATGAGACTGCTACAAGACAAAATCATTCTATTAATGCAATCCAAAATAAGTTTTCAGCATTGTTTTTTTACAGGATGGACTATCTACGCAAAAACTGTGTGAAAATTCTTAGAGACAAAAAATTCCCAGATCAATGGATTCGATGGCAGGGTTCCACTGTGATTACTTTTGTGGGGATTCTTAATAATTCGTAATAAGCAGAGGTCTCTGTTGAAGCTTCAGCAGTCAGTACTTGGAGAATTTAAGAACCATTCCTAGGAATTGTGCTTTGCTCTATTTTGCTCTGTGCATGAAAGACTAAAATTTTGAAATTCTATGACAAAGAATTTCAATATTTTTGAATTCCAGGCAAAGAACAATTTTCAGATTAATGTTAAAGGGTGGTTTTATGTGCATGTTTGTCATATGGCAAAACAATGTAATATGATAGAGGTTTAATTTTATATGGCAGGCAGGCCAACAAATTTTACGCTTTTACTGGGGGCAATACAATGTTTTTTGAATAAGAAATACTAGAAAAGCCCAGTCCACTATGCAGGGAATATGCTTATGCCTAAGTTAATTGTCTCCAGCTTTGGCAAATTGCTGTTTTCATGGTTGCTCACTGTTTGGCGAATCATGCACTTTGACATGGTTTGCCAATTAATTAAATACTTTGATGAATGATTTCTGCTTATACTCCTGGACAAATACATAGTCAGGAGTTCACAAGATAGAGAGAATACAAGAACATTTCATTATATTTAATAGTCTCATGGACTTGAGCCATGGTCACTCAAAGGATGTGCACTTTTGTACCCTCATGCTTGACCACTCAGCTATCCATGATTTATTGTAAACTCTTCTGGCCTGGTGGTCATTCTGGAGTATAAGCAAGAATTTTATTTGTTGAAGTTACTCTCAAGACTACTTGGAAATATCAAATCTTGCAAATATTTCTAAAAAAGAAATATCTGTATAGTTTGGAAGATATTTTGAGATGATTATACTATCTATAATAAAAATTCCATCCATTGCTCACTAATCACAGGATTAAATTTGGTTTTATAACTTCAATGAAGTTACACATCAAAACAATTATCTGATAGGCAGGTCATGTCAAAGTGGCCACGAGCAGATATTAACAGCTAATTTCTTTACCTCTGCTAAAACTGAGAAAATGAATATTATTTGAACAGATTCAGAACTAAAAGAAAAAATAAAATAAAAATAAGGAACATGTTCGGTAATAGTTGATTAAGTAAGGCTCTCAATTTAATATTTTGGAAACATCATATAATGTTGTTTCCAAAATGGTCAAAAATGGCCTACCTTCAAGTTGAACTTGAAGACATCGCGACCTCTATCCCTTCATCGATGTCGTTTATGAAAATTAAAAACAACAGTGGTCCTAATACTGATCCTTTGGGAACCCCACTTCTTACATCAACCCAATCTGAGGAATAGCCATTTATCACAACCCTCTGCCTCCTGCAATCCATCTAAGGATTTTCCTAGTGATTCCAACCTGTTCCAGCTTATAAAGCAACCGCTCATGTGGGACCGAGTCAAAAGCTTTGCTGAAATCTAAATAAACAATGTCCAAATTATTCCCTAAATCCAAATCATGAGCGACCCTTTCAAAACAGCAAACCAGATTTGTTAAACAAGATTTTCCCATTACAAAACCATGCTAAGTATCCTTGAGAATTTCAATTCTATCCAAATGATCCTGAATTCCACCCTTGATCACTGCCTCCATGATTTTCCCTACCACTGAAGTCAGACTGACAGGTCTATAATTTCCCACTTCACTTTTAGAACCACCCTTATGTATGGGAGATACATTGGCACTTTTTCAATCCAACGGAATCTCCCCAGTGATGCTCGCATAATTAGCCTCAATGGTTCAATGCACTCACCTGCCGCCTCCCTTAAGATTATAGGGTAAAAAAAAAAAAAAAAAAAAAAAAAATATATATATATATATATATATTCCATCAACTCGAGGAGCCTTACTGGCCTGTAGGCTCGAAAGTTTTTTCATTAAATAATCTTGTGAAATTTCAATATCATTAATTACATATTTTTCAACTTCGCTCCCACAATTTTCCATTGCCACAAAAGGTTTTTCATCTGTAAATATCGATGCAAAATAACTGTTGAGTTCATCTGTAATGGCAGCTGGTGTATTTAATACTATCCCTTTCCCTTATGTAAAGGTCTGATCTGGTTTGTACTGCTCTTCTTAGCATTTATATGTGTGAAGAATTCCTTATCCCCCTCTCTTTGCTCTGTTTGCTAGCGATTTCTCATAAACTACCTTTGCCTGTCGAACCTTTTCTGTGGCTCTATTACAGATCATCTTGTAGCTGTTATAGGCTTCAGTACTTTTTATTGCTCTGTAACTTTTCCATGCCACCTTTTTCTGCTCAAGTAATGTGGCAACTTCACTATTCATCCAACTTGGAACCCTCCTTGTGGAGTATTTTTTTAATGGTAAATATGCATTCAAGGAGTCTGTGATTAATGTTTTAAAAGCATACCACAGTTCAATTGTATTCATTTTCTGTGCGATATCTACCCAGTTAATAGAGGCCATGTAGCACCTTAAGGCATCGTAATTTCCTTTTCTGAATTATAACCCATTCCTTTGCCTTTTACTACTGCTACCTCTCTCTCTTCATCATCCACCGTAGAACTCTGTGATCACTTCCTGCTACTGGTTCCTCTACTGTCTGCCCTGTTATGTCATCTGATTCATGGGTGATGATGAAGTCTAGGATATTCTTTTCTCTAGTACTTTCTGTGACATGGTGATACAAATAACAGTCGTCTAGTTGATTTAAAAATTTTGTTCCCCACGTCAAGTTTCCTTCCCATTTACTCCAATCAATTAGAGGCAAATTGAAATCACCCATAATAAGACACTGACGCTTACTTGCCCATTCCATTTGCATGTAGAGGCTTTCGTCATAATCTCCACAATCATCTGGTCTGTAGATTACCCTACTCGCATTATACCTGTTTCCAATTATCTCACACCATACAGATTCTATACTAGCACGTGAAACATCTGAATCCCGGAAAGCAATCGTCGCACTCAGGCTGCTTCTGATAAGAAGCATTACCCCATCACCCCTTCTATCTACCCTATCCTTCCTAAATACCTTATACAAGCCGTACTGAAACTCATCATCCCCTATTTCTGGGTGGCATCACGTTTCCGTAAGCCCTATTATGTCTGCGTTACTTGTTTTAACCATCAGTTTGAATTCGCTCATTGTTTTGACGACAAGTCTAACATTACTATATAAACAATTAAGAATTACTGTTTGGGGTTCTCATAAAAAAAAACCAAAAAAAAAAAAAAAAAACAGGTGAGTATTTCTAGTTAATAAAATAAGATAAACAGCCAAAAATTAAAATTAATGCTTTCCACATACAGGATGCCTATATTAAAACTGGCATGGTATATTGCAAAATAAGTTGCATTATTTTGCATAATTCAAATAATGCAAATATACTGAACGATACTATTCTAACTAAATTTTAAAAAATTATCCACTATATTCATAATTATTTTGGGCCCTCTAATAATAATAATAATACCAGCTGCATATTCAAAACACTAACTCCTAAAGTGGCTGCTTTTATTATGAAAATAACCTGTTAAACATAAATTGATTTAACATTTACAATTGTCCATGTATCACATTTGTAGAATACCTTATATGTTATGCAAGAGCCTCTTATTATATAAAAAAAGTTATTTTTCAAATTGTTATTTTTAGATAGGCTTTACAAATGCCAATTAATGTACAATACCATCCAGATAAATGAGAAAATGATATTGTTTCTTTTATATGGATGGTATTTCTTTATATTAACTTACCTGTAGCTGGTTGAATAACTTCAATATAATGGGTAACATCAACTGCTTCAGATCTCTCACCATTGATAAAATTGAAAGGTCCATGTATTGCCATTGTAAAATATCTTTTAGCAATTTTAGGGTATACAGTCTGATTCCCTACAACATGCTTCAAAGTAGTAAGAATGGACATTTACCTAAAAACAGTTAGAGAAAGCAAATAGCAAAACTATGTGTAAAGTATAATAAGTAAATATACATAGCTAATTAGTTATAAGATTACAATTACAGTCATACTAGAATGGGCAGCTCAATTTTGTTGTGGCATAATACATTTAGTGACCAACAAGATAATGAGTGGTGGAAAAATTCCTACAAACATTGTGACCTATTGTTCCTACTCACTACTTAAAGTACTGTTTATACTTACATTTATTGTCTTGATGTGATCTGAAGTCCTTAAAAATAACAGGAAGGAATTAGCAACTACAAGAGTACATTGAACATTCAATTCAAACAATGAACTAGCGGACAGTGTAACTCACATACAGTGTGTATGTGTTAGTGTTAAAATGCTTTTAAGTTTAAAGCATATTTAAGTTACAGCTAGCTAACAACGAGGCCTAACTTCTTTTCGAAAATGACATTTGCAGTTTATGAAATTTTATGGTAATTGACTGACATCATGGGAAAATGTTAGCTGAAGTTTGGAATTCCCTTTTTATGAAAGTCATGATTTTTTTTCTATTATTAAACATTGCTTTGAATAATGCATTCAGTACTACAAACAATACTGAATGCAGTATTCAGTATTGTTTGGGTATTGGCTGCATTTAGATTCTTGTTCAGTTCTTTGTAACATCTTTAAAAAAGCTGCAGGGATCAAAAATTTGTACCAGCCCATTTGAACCACTTACAAAACTTAGTTGCTAGAATTAAAGTTGTTGTTGTTGTTTGGTTTTTAGGAGCATTAGCAACTAAGGCCATATTGCTCCGGGGATATGTGGTGGTCATTCCCTGACCTTTCCGCATCCTCCATATTTGGTGGTCACGGGCTCGAACCCCGATCTAATCAAGCAGCGTGTGCTACGCACTGCTGCTCCTGCCCACCTGGCTATGGAGGGGGCCTTAGAATTAAAGTAAAATACTGTAGGCATGCTATATATACACATGCATGCACAGTTGTAGCTCTTTATAGCAACCTCCCCCCCCAAAGAAATGAGAATAACAGTTGTTATATTGAAGGTATATTTTATTGACAGTTCATAAAATTGGCAAAGGAACAAAGAAAAGTTTGAAAATTTAATGTAATTTTACTAATCCAAATTGGAATAACCTAATTCAGAATATGTACAAAACATGAAAATGAAGACATTTTGCAATGATTGTACAGCACAGTAAGGTTAATTCATAAATTTCATATGTACAGTAATTACTGTATACAGTAGTACATATGTCTGTTTGGTCTGAAATAAGCACTGGGAAAGGAAAAATGAGAGTAGGTGTGTGTTATAGGCCTAATGAATCTGATGAGTATAATGAGCAATTGTGCAGAGAAATAGAGTGGGCCAGTAAATCAGAATGTCTTTTTATAATGGGGGATTTTAACTTTCCGGATATTGACTGAAACTTGTGGATTGGTCACTCGCACACTAGCAAGACTTTTTGTGGATTTATTGGATGACTGTTTTCTACAGCAATATGTTCGAGAGGCAACCAGAGGGAGTAATACTCTTGATCTGATTATCAGCAGTGATTATTCATGCATTAAGAATTTGCAGATAAAGAAACCTCTGGGTGACAGTGATCAGAATGTATCGATGTCCTGATCAAGATCACAATTTACTGATCAAGCTTAATGTCTAAGTTTGCAGATGATACAAAGGTTGGCAGGGTTGTTAAGGACACTAATGACAGTATGCTGCCGCAACAGGATCCAGAAAAGTTGAGCAGATGGGCTGAGAGGTGGCAAATGAACTTTAACATTGACAAATGTAAAGTACTACATATGGGAAGCAGTAACCCCAGAGTAACGTATAAACTCAGTGGTACTACACTGACAGTGATAGAGAGCAAAAAGGACCTTGGGGTAATTGTGCAAGTACATATGAAGATTTATGAGCAGTGCAGATGGTCTGCAAGAGTAGCTCATAGTGTCTTGTCAATGATATACAGGAATTTTTTTTAGAAGGGATAAGGAGGTGATTATCCCCTTGTAAAAGGCAACGGTCAGGCCACACTTTGAGTACTATATACAGGTCTGGAGGCCTCATTTTAAGAAGGATGTAGAGCTGTTGGAACGAGTACAGAGGGCAACAAGATTAGTGAATGGAACAAAGGGTTGCTCTTACGAAGAAAGGCTAAAATTTTGCCAATTACAGTGTCTGGAGACAAGGCACCTGCAAGGTGATCTGATTGAGGTGTATAAAGACTTGAATGGTTTGAGCATGCTCAATGTTGACAGGATTCTTCCTCTTTCTTGCTCAGAATAATCACCCGAGAGGGCATAAATTCAAATTGAGGAAAGACAGATGTAGGATAGATGTGCAGAAGTTTGCCTTTAGCCAGTGGGTAGTTGGTTGGTGGAACAGACCTCCATCCTTTGTTGTGGAAGCTGATAGCCTAAATAAATTTAAGACTGAGCTGGATAGGTATTTGGAACGAACGGAGGGAGTGAAATGGGAGCGGTTTTTTTTTTTTTTGGCTGATGCTGCATAAGCTTGCTTTCTTGCATCATATGCCTCTACTAATGCTAATGTGGGAATTACTTAAATCTGTAACTACCATCAAGGCTATAGGGAAGGACTTTTGCTTTCGTAAAGGTGACTACAGGGGTCTCAGACAGTTTTTAAATTCTGTACATTGGGATCAACTGATGATGTTACCAATGTTGAATTCTAAATGGGAAAAGTCTAGTAGCCTCCAAAATTAATGCCTTCAGGCACTTAATTTTGGAGGCTACTAGACTTTTCATTACAACTAAGAAATATTGTTCAAGGTTTAGGCCTAAATGAATATCAGATGAATTAATGAGACTCGTGGCAGAGAAGAAGAATGTATGAGATGCATATAAAGTATCAAGTGATACAAAAGTCTATGGCAGGTATAATCTGTAATCAAGTTACAAAGGAGGTTAGGCAGGTGAAGGCACGAGAAATCCTTGGCAAAGGATGCAAAGAAAAACAGGAAAGAGTTCTTTATTTATGTAAATTCTAGAAGGAAAGGGATGAATCAGATTGGACAACTTAACATAGATGGGTTGACTATTGATGATCATGCTCATGTAGCTGATAAACTGAATGAGTATTTTGCATCTACATTCACACATGAGGAGTTATCAAATGCTAACGGAGCTATATGATTTTGTAATAACAGAGCAAAGTGGAGAAGAAATTGATGAAGTTAAACATAAGGAAGGCACCAAGGGTGGACGGGATCTATCCAGTTATATTAAAGGAGGCAGCAAAGGAAGTAAGAAAACCCTAACCCATAATTATGAGAGCTTCCTTGGACTCAGGGGAGGTTCCCATGGACTGGAGGTATGCAAATGTATCACCAATTCACAAAGCGGGGTTCAAAAGGTGACACAAGTAACCACAGACCTGTTAGATTAATTTGTGTTCCAGGGAAAATAATGGAATCGTTGGCTAAAGAAGCATTGCAGGATCATCTAGACAGGACTGCAGTAATAGTTAAGACAGCATGGGTTTGTTAAAGGGAGGTCTTGTCTGGCCAATTTGATTGTATACTATGATGTAATCACAAAGGAACTGAATGCCAAAAATAATTTTGATATCATATACTTGGATTTCAGGAAAGCTTTTGATACTGTTGCACATGGAAGACTGCTGTACAAATTGGAGAGGTACAGCATTAAGGGTAAGTTGCTACAATGGAAAAGTGATGGTCGAGTGGGAGACGACAGAGTGGTTATCAATGGACACTGCTCTTCGTGGACAAATGTTATTAGTGGAGTTCCACAGGGGCCCATTGTAGTTTTGTATATCTATCAATGATATTGATGAAGGTATATCAGGGTTTAATGTCCAAGTTTGCAGATGATATAAAGATTGGCAGGGTTGTCAATGACAGTAATAATAGAATGCTACTCCAGCTGGATCTAGATAAGTTGGGAAAATTGGCTGCGAAGTGGCAAATGAAGTTTAACATTGACAAATGCAAAGTACTGAATATGGGTAGCAGTAACCAAAGAGAAACATACCAACTGTGTGGCACTACACTCAAGGAAGTGGAAAGTGAAAAAGACCTGGGGGTAATTGTGCAGTCAAATATGAAGTTCGCTGAGCAGTGCAGAGGGGCTGCCAGAGCAGGTCATGGAGTCTTGTCAATGATATATAGAAATTTTGCTAGCATGGACAGGGAGGTGATTATCCCGTTATACAAGGCAATGGTCAGGCCACACCTTAGGAAGGATATAGAGTTGCTATAACGAGTACAAAGAAGGGCAACAAGATTGGTGAGGGGAGCAAAGCAGTGCTCTTACCAAGAAAAGCTTAAGTTCTGCAAATTGCAATGCTTGGAGAGTAGGCACCTGCGAGATGATCTGATTGAGGTGTATAAGGCCTTGAATGGGTTGAGAATGCTGATGGGATTCCTCCTCTTGCTCAGACTAAGAACAGAGGGGGGCACAGTTTCAAATTGAGGAAAGATAGTTGTTGAATAGATGTGCAGAAATTTCCCTTTAGCCAGCGGGTAGTTGATTGGTGGAATCGCTTCCATCTTTTGTTGTGGAAGCTAATAGCCTAAAAAAAATTTAAGGCTGTGCTGGACAGGCATTTGGAATGAATGGAGGGGTGAAATGGGAGGGGTTTTTTTTTTTTTTTTTCTTTAGCTGATGCTGCATAAGCTTGTTTTCTTGCATCATATGCCTCTACTAATGCTAATGTAACGTGTATATGCATATGTGTATGTACATATATATATCAAGGACAGAGGAATTGGTTTCACAGTTTAAAATAATCTGTCAAAATAGTCTCTTTCAATGGCAGAATGTTTAAAAAAGAACAGCGAAGCCAACTGAGAGTGGTTAATTCACTCTCACGGTGAAGTTGTGCTTAAAAACAGAATGCACAAGTTCTAATACTTGATGAGCATCCTTCAACATGCTCAGCTAAAGTAGGATCTGCTTCTTCATCACTATAAATTACCATCATCATCTGAGTTCTAAATAAGTTCATCTTCATTTATGCATATCCTGAAATACATCTGGTGAGTATGGGCTTGGCACACCTAGAGTCCTGAGCTGGATATCATCATTTTCTTTCTTTGTGATTCCTCTCTCTCTCTCTATAATAATGTCTGCATTTGCCTCAGCATAGTTTTCACGGCATGTTTCCCTCTAAGTTTAAGTGATGGCACACATCCTCAAAAATTTCTTCCCTATTATCATGATTAATAAAGAAAAAGGATGAGAAGCTTCATTCATTGCATCATTCAAGGTGACAAATTGGACTTCATTTAAAGAAGGTGCAATGGTTTTGGCCATACCATAGAGGAAGCCTTCAGGATTCAGTGACCCTTTAATCACAAAGGTTAGAGGAGTCACTGCAAAGTTGCAGGTTAGTGGCATGAACTAGGAGGCAGGTGACTCTCTTCACACAGTGCAGTATCACCACTTTGATTACTGGACCCTTGATCTAAGCCATGTTTAGTCTCTAGAGCAAAGGTTCCCAACCTTTATACACCCACATACTGGTCAACCAGTCAACCACATTGGTATCTTATGACGTACCAGTGTGTTAATTAATGAGTACATAAGTCTGTTTTGAAAAGTCACATAAATAATTAGGTAAGAAAAACCAAGCGATTCTACTAAAAACAGAAAAACATTTATTTAATTAAGAAAATACAATTTATAAATGAAGTTTTTATATTTTCACATAACATGTGGTTTAAACATTTTCCTCTTTACTTGAATTTTTTTGTTTCTGTTTCGAATCTGTTTTGCTTTTACTAGCGAATGGATATCTGGACTGAGTGTCAATTTCATCGAAGTTATATATTTATTTTTCATTGCAGTCATTCCTGAAAATCCAGCCACATACAAGTAAGTTAAATTAAATGGCATTAAAACTTTCAATGCCTACTCAGAAAGTAGGGGATATTCTTGAAGCCAAAATTTTGTTAAGTTTGAACTCTTATGAACTTCAGCATTAAGCCCCCGTCAAACACTAAATCTACAAATGATTCCTTGTGCAATACATCTTCTCGGATCTCACTCAAGAATGTGAAATGGTTCCTAATCCAATTCTATGCAGTAGTCTTCCTGGAAATATTTTTCAGAACTTGTGTGTAAAGATTTTATATGTTTGTAGATTTCGTTGGTTACATTTTTGGTCATAGATATGTTATTTTCTTGGATAAAATTCGTGAAGTGAAGACAACATGCTCATATTGTTTTTTAATACCTGCTCTTCCATTAGTTTTAATTTTCTTTTAAAAGCATTAATTTTATCACTGGAATCAAAATATAATAATTAGGATAGCAGTATGTCGTAATTTCTAATGATCTAAATTTCAAATTACCTGTGAAATCACTACAACTGCAAACACTACTTTTAATGTTCACTAATCAACCTCTGAGGGAAGACTGACCGTATAAAATAAAAAGAAAAAAGAGGGGAAATAAAGAGATAAAGTTCTATCTCTTTATCTCTCTAAGAAAAAAGAGGGGAAATAAAGAGATAAAGTTCTATGAATTAAGAAGTACAAGAAAGAAAAGAGGTATATTTTCCAAGAAGAAAGACTGAAATACTTGTATAGATAAGAACTGTGAAAAATAAAAAGAAGTTTTGGCTTTAGTAAGATATTAACATTTAAAAAAGTTTACTCTTCCATGAGGGAAATTGCAGGTGGTTTCATTCACAGCCCACGTACCGGTATTGGTTCACGTACTGGTGGTTGGAAACCTCTGCTCTAGAGCAAAGATGATGTTGAAGATGTTCTGGTCATATGCAAACAAACTATTTTTTAAATAACTCTCCTTCCATTCCTTCCTTCCTAGCTTCAGTATTAACAGCTATACTTTTGATGCACATTTTTTTCAAATAAAAAAAAAAAAAACAGTCCATGATAAGTCTTAAATTTCTGCAACCACTCACTCACCAAAAGATTTGAAACCTTCAATATTCATCTGATGCACAAACGATTCAGTCTTAGGTTTTAAAAGTTTTTTGTCTGTGGAACCGTTCTTTTGCACACATTATAATTAGCCATTCTAAGGGTATCTTTTCAAGAGCTGCATACTTCATCTTTCATGCTCTGATTCTACCTAGTGCAGCAGATTTCTCTATGCTTCCAATCTGTTTTCAATCTTTCAGAATAGTGAACAGTGCACCCTTAGGAGTGCCAAACTGTTCAGTGATTTTGGCCTTAGAATCTTCACCATTATCTATGTGTACTTGTAAAAATCTTAATTTTATCTTATTAATCAAATTAATCCTGCTTTTAGGAGTCATAATGACTTTATAAAGTCTAAAACACAGTCTATACATACTGTATGTAGTCCATTTAACCAAACCTATTGATAACTCTCTACAAATCATCTGGATCAACCAGTATATAACCTTGCTACCTGTACTCTGTCAGTTAGTGACTGGAAGCAGTCCAAGTAGAGTGTATGCAGGAAGCACTGTTGAGGTTACATTATGTCAAGCAGTTGGGTATATTCTTGCAGTCTGTGTGCCATATCCAAAAATTTCATTAATTCACAAAAAAGACCTTTCAAAAAACTTCTTCATTCATTTCACAAATATACAGTCTCAGTTCCAACCTTAAAGATGTCCATTTTTCACCAGATCTGACCAACCCCACTTACATTTTCTAACAGAATCTTAATTATCGGTTACCTCCAAACACCACTCATTTCAGTTTCCATAATTATTATAATTATTCACTGTGATTTCTTCCACTTTAAAGGTAGTATTTGGCATATGTCTATTCTGATATTCCTTGTCAGAAACTTCCTAATCTGGAATCTCCTCTGGTTTAAAATCTCTTTACCCTAATCTGTCAAATTCATTTGTTGCCTTTCTCCCAGCTAAACAAATCACTCAGAACTTTAGCTTCCTTTCTCTAAAACTTAACTTTCTCCAATCTAACTTTCCTAACAGTGCAGTGATTCTCCTTGTTTATTTTAATGTTCAAACTCAAGCCAGGTTAAGCTTTCTAGTTACATGGACACAGCCTTTCAAGATTCTGAGGCAATTATTTTAATAACCTTATATAACTTGTGCATTTACCCACCAGAATACTAGACAATCCTAACTAAACACCTGACACTCCATCTTTTTTTTGCCAACAACCCTTCAAAGTAAACTATCAGTGCTAATAATTCTCTAGGTACCTCAAATCACAACATGATCGTGTCTTTCTCTAATGGTGCCTCTCTCTCTCTCATACCCATTCTCAGCCTTGATTCACTAAGAATTACAAGAATTCTCTTTACCTTGACTGAATTGCCATTTTAAAACCTGATTCTAATGTTTGGTCAGATCCCATCTTGTAGGAACAAATGCATTCAGTCTGCATTCCACCTTAAAATCTCATCTTTTATCTAAACCTTGGTTCCCCCAATAAATGTACTAAGGCTTTTCAAGATAAGACTATAGCATATTGCAATTGGCTTGTATCAAAATCTCCAGCTTCATTTTCTACCTACTATAAAGTTTGCAAAAAATTACAAATCAATCAAAATAAATTTTGAATAACTAGAAAACTTGCTTCTTATCTAAATGTTAGTCAAGCATTCTGTTCTTGCCAAATGCTACTAGCCACAAATTCTGTCCACCCATACATCCACCTCTATTACAACCTGATAGTTCTACTGCATTCTGAATTATAAAAAAAGGCTGACATAAGTACCACTATTCTTTTAACCCTTGTATTCATGACCTTGGCAAATGGACTTCTACCATACCAAACACACTCCAATGCCTCCAAAGATTTGCAATACAGAATGTTTAAGAGAAGCTGATGTTAAGAGAAGTTAATATTTGGCCAATTCCTAAAAGAACAAGATGTCCCTCCCTTCCACTTATCACCCCACTGAATTTTCCTTTCCTCTTTCTAGAGCAATGGAGAAATCCATCACTGCCAAATCTTACACTATCTCAAACCTTCCATCAGATCAACTATCACCAGGGCCTAACTTGAAGATATGTGGACCCAGGCAAAAGTATTTTTGGGGCACCAGTAAAAATGTTTATTATGGAATGACATTTAATGTTTTTGGATTAATAATAATAATGATAAATGGATTGGTTTTGATGCCGTCTTGTGAAGTCATGGAACAAATGGCACATTTAAAAGGCATTGCGATGAATGATGGGGTTGCATGTAATTGTCATGTATAATTTTGGGGTTGCGAGTAGGAAAAAGTTGGGCCCCTGGGCTAAAGTCTGATAACACCAGTGGTGTATACACGCATTCACACACATAAGTAGCAATAACTCGGTTCATGTGCTTATCTAGACTCCAGTAGACTCACCGATGGCTAAAGAAAAATTGCCAGAAATGAATAAAGGTAACTCTGAAAGTTTCCGGAAGAAGGCATTTTGTGTGGCTGTAATCGCCAAGGAAGAACAGTTGCTGCTTCTTATCGGTAGTTTTAAGGTTCTTGCAATGACAGATGGGGCACTATGGTAGAATTCTGTGTTTTTTGAATTGCAAATAAAAAATTTTATTTTATGATTCGAGGAGACCAGGCCCAAGACAATTGCCTTGTTTGCCTAGGGGTATGATAGGCCCTGACTATCACTAATATGGATTCCATGAGTATGAATCCACTGGTGACAGACTGGCTTATGTTTCGCATCTTTAGATAAATTCAATGAAAAGGTTTTGTGAAACTCAAGAAATTACTCTTGGCATTTCAAGAACTTTTGATCATGTTTGGCATAAAGGTCTTCTAAATCAGTGCTTCTCAAACTATCTTTGGTGAAGGACCAGTTTCTTTTATATTCAATCTGTCACGGGCCAGTAACGGACAAATCGTCGGGGACTGGTAACATCCAAGGCCAATTTCCAATTCGTTGCGGACTGGTAGCAAAAAAGTTCATGGGCCAGTACCAGTCTGTGGACCACACTTTGAGTAGCACCGTTCTAAATAACCTCCCACCTTATGGCTTGCCATAAGGTGGGAGGTTATTTAGAAGTTTTTTACAACTCGGTGGCCAGCTTTCTCTCTGAGTGCTTGCTGCAGGCAATGGTAGAGGGCTATCTGTGTTCTAACTTCTCAACTAATGCTGATGGCTGAGAAGCTTCTGTTCTTTTTCCTGCTCTTTTCCTCTTGTATATTAACAACCTTCTAACACTGACTGCAAACCAGTCCAAACTAGAGTTTGAACAGGCTAAGAGTAGAAAACTTGCTTCTTGCCCTAATGGTAGCCGAGCATTTTGGTCTCTTGCCAAAGCTATTTGGCCGCAACTTTTGCCCATCTCTGCTCCCACCTCTGTCCAAACCAGATGGTTCTGTTGTCACTTCAGCCAAGGATAAAGCTGACCTGCTAGCATCCCATTTTTCTTCCAACTCCTGTATTAATGATCTTGGTAAAACACCTCCCACCATTCCCAAGACGCTCCATTCAATGCCTCCTGTGGTCTTCTGTCAAAAGGATGTCACAAGGATTTTGAAGAATCTTGATGCTAAGAAAGCTCCAGGCCCCGATGGTATTTCTCCACTTGTTCTCAAAACCTGTGCTCCTGAATTTACTCCTATTCCTTGCCGCCTTTTTTCACTTTCTTATTCCAAAGGTGTTTTTCCTTCTGCTTGGAAATTTGCTCATATCCAGCCAGTTCCTAAAAAGGGTGACAAATCCCTCCCATCCAATTATCGTCCCATTGCAATTACTTCTACTCTTTCTAAAGTAATGGAGAAATCAATTAACCACCAACTCAAACTACCTAGAAACCTTCCGTTTGATCAATGATCGCCAGTATGGATTCCGTCAGTGTCGATCCACTGGTGATATTCTGGCTTATGTTATCCATTTATGGACTAATTCAATGGAAAGGTTCAGTGAAACACAAGCAGTTGCTCTTGACATCTCAAAGGCTTTCAATCGTGTTTGGCATAAAGGTCTTCTAAACAAGCTTCCATCTTATGGTTTGCCAAATGTTTTTAGTAATTGGTTATCCAGTTTTCTCTCTGATCGCTCAATGAGGATGATGGCTCTCTGTCTTCTAACTTCTCCAATAATGCCGGTGTCCCCCAAGGTTCAGTTCTTTCCCCCACTCTTTTCCTCTTGTATATTAATGACCTTCTTCCATTGACTGAAAATCCTATCCATAGTTTTGCCAATGATAGCACATTGCATTCCACTTTACATTTTGAGAAACGTTGTCCTGCTCAATCAGCTTCAACTTCTCGAAAATCTGCTATCAATTTTTTAAATGCCGATCTTCAGGTAATTCTCCAGTGGGGCAAAGACAACTTAGTTGATTTCAACCCTTCTAAAACTCAGTCTTGTCTTATATCTCGCAAAAAGGATTCTTCTGCTCCTATGCTTATCTTTAGTGACACTCTGATTTCTAGGCAAAATGATATATCTCTTTTGGGGATTACCCTGACTTCTAATCTCTCTTGGCACAAGCACATTACAAATATTGCTTCCTCTGCATCTAAAAAACTTGGTTTTCTCTTTCGCTCTCGGCGTTACTTATCTTCCAAACACCTGCTCACTCTGTATAAATCGCAAATCTGCCCTGCCATGGAATATTGTTCCCACATCTGTGGTGGTGCTCCCAAAACCTCTCTTAGGCTTCTTGATTCCATTCAGAAGAGGGCAGTTAGGTTAATAAATGATTCATCTCTAACAGAGTCTCTCCATTCGCTTTCTCATAGACGTACTGTTTCTGCTGCATGCCTCTTCTACAGATACTTCCATGGGCACTGTTCTTCTGAATTGGCTTCTATAATTCCCGCTCTCTCTTTCAAAACAGTCCGAACACGTGCCACCACCAGCCAACATCCATTTACTGTCCAACTTCAAACTCACAGAACCAACTTTTCATCTTCCTCGTTTAGTCATTCAATTGCCGTTTTCTGGAACAACCATCCTTCATATGTATTTCCTGCAAATTACAGTCTACAGAAGTTCAAGTCCAATGTCAACAAATATCTTTTGTCTTCTCAATCTCCAACCCAAGCACGGTACTAATTACTATAGGTTCTAATACCTCTCGTGTTTGGGGTTTACATAAAAAGAAAAAAAAAAAAATCATATTCATAGTTTCACTGATGAAAGCACATTACATTCCAACTTCTCACATCAATAGTACAAACTTTACCCTGTACTGCATATGGGTAGAAGTAACCCCAGAGAAACGTACCAACTTGGTACGTTTCTCTGGGGATACAAGGAGTACAGTTAATAAATATAAATTCAATGAGCTTGAAGTACTAGTCAAGACATCAAAGGCAGATATTGTTGGGATATCACAGACATGGTGTCACACAGACATAAGTAGTGCAGAACTGGAATTTGGAGAGTACAATGTGTACAGAAAGGATAGACAGACAGACAGACAGAAAGTGAGAAGGGGCTGTTAGTTAAGACACACACAAAATCTAAGGAAGTGCATCCAATTGATGTGGGTGAACAGTGCAATGTTGAGTCGGTTTGGTGTGACATAAGCACTGGGAAAGGAAAAATGAGAGTAGATTTGTGTTATAGGCCCAATGAATCTGATGAGTATAATGAGCAATTGTGCAGAGAAATAGAGTGGGCCAGTAAATTTGAGTGTCTTATAATGGGGGATTTTAATTTCTGCGATATTGACTGGAATTTGTGGGTTGGTCACTCACACTAGCAAGGCTTTTGTGGATTTATTGGATGATTGTTTTCTAAAGTAGCATGTTCGGGGGGCAAATAGAGGGACTAATACTGTTGACCTGATTATCAATAGTGATTCTTCGTGCATCAAGAATTTGCAGATAAAGGAACCAATAGATGGCAGTGATCACAGTGTGCTGAAGTGGTATTTACTCAAAGAGATAACTACCATCAAAGGTAAAGTAAAGGGTTTTTGCTTTTGTAAAGGTGACTACGGTGGTCTGAGACAGTATTTAAATTCTATAAGGTGGAACCAACTGATGATGTTACCAACAGCAAATTCAAAATGGGAAGCATTCAAAGAATTAATCTTGGAAGCTACTAGGCTTTTCATACAACAAAGAAATATTGTTCAAGATTTAGGCCTCAATGGATGTCAGATGAAATAAGTAGACATGTGGCAGAGAAGAAAAATGCATGGGATACATATAAATTAATAGGTGACATGGAAGCCTATGACAGATATAAGCTGGTCTGTAACCAAGTTACAAAGGAGGTTAGGCAGGCAAAGGCAGATTACTAGAAATCTTTGGCAAAGGATGCAAAGAAAAACAGCAGTTTCCTACTTATGTAAACCCTAGAAGGAAGGGGATGAATCAGATTGGTCCACTTGATATCAATGGTTCAACTGTTTATGATCCTGCTCAGGCAGCTAACAAACTAAATGAATATTTTGCATTGACATTCACACATGAGGAGTTATTCAGGGAGGAGAATGCCAGAGGTGTATTTAACTCTAGCAGTAAGCTAGATAATCTTGTAATATCTGAGAGTAAAGTGCAGGAGAAACTGTTGAAGATAAACACAAGAAAGGCACCTGGGGTGGATGGAATCTATAGAATTATATTAAAGGAGGCGGCAAATGAAGTAAGCAAACTCTTAGCCATAATTATGAGAGCTTTCCTGGACTCAGGGGAGGTACCCATGGATTGGAGATGCGCAAATGTGACCCCAATCCACAAAAGAGGATCAAAGGGGGAGACAGGTAATTACAGACCTGTTAGTTTAACTTCTGTTCTAGGGAAATTAATGGAGGAACTGGTTAAAGAAGCATTGCATGATCATCTAGACAAGACTTCAGTTATAGCTTGGACCCAGCATGGGTTTGTAAAGGGGAAGTCTTGCCTGACTAATTTGATTAGATACTATGATGTAGTCACAAAGGAACTAGATGCAAAGAATAACTTTGATATCATATATATTTGGATCTTAGAAAAGCCTTTGATACTATTGCACATGGAGGACTGCTACACAAATTGGAGCAGTGTGGTATTGGAGGCAAATTGCTGCTATGGATAAAGGGATAGTTGAGTGGAAGAAGACAGAGTGGTAATCAATGGACACTGCTCTTTGTGGATTAATGTTATTGGTGGAGTCCCTCAGTCCTTCAGTGTTGGGTCTATTGTTGTTTTCTGTATTTATAAATGATACTGATGATGGTATATCAGGCTTAATGTCCACGTTTGCAGACGATACGAAGGTTGGCAGGGCTGTTAATGACACTAATGACAGTATGCTACTCCAAATGTATCTAGATAAGTTGAGCAGATGGGCTGAAAGGTGGCAAATGAAGTTTAACATTGACAAATGTAAAGTACTACGTATGGGAAGCAGTAATCCCAGAGTAATGTATAAACTCTGTGGTACCACACTGAAAGTGGTAGAGAATGTAAAGGACCTGGGTGTAATTGTGCAGGCAAATATGAAGTTTTCTGAGCATATATTGAGGTCTACAAGAGTAGCTCATGGTGTCTTGTCAATGATATACAGGAATTTTTCTACCAAGGATAAGGAGGTGATTATCCCCTTGTATAAGGCAATAGTCAGGCCACACCTTGAGTACTATATACAGGCCTGGAGGGCTCATTTTAAGAAGGATATAGAGCTGATGGAACGAGTACAAAGAAGGGCAACACGATTAATGAATGAAACAAAGGGTTGCTCTTACAAAGAAAGGCTCAAGTTTTGCAAATTACAGTGTCTGGAGACTAGGCACCTGCAAGGTGATCTATCTGATTGAGGTGTATAAAGCCTTGAATGGTTTGAGCACGCTCAATGTGGATGGGATTCTTCCTCTTGCTCAGAATAATTGCCTGAGGGCATAAATTCAAATTGAGGAATGACAGTTGTAGGATAGATGTGCGGAAGTTTGCCTTTAGCCAGCGGGTGGTTGATTGGTGGAACAAACTTCCATCTGTCGTAGAAGTTGATAGCTTAAATAGATTCAAGGCAGAACTTGACAAACATTTGGAGTGAGTGAGTGGATGGGTGAAATAGGGTTATTTTTTTTTTTTTTTTGGCTGATGCTATATGAGCTTGCTTTCTTGCATCATGTGCCTTTGCTAATGCTAAAAACATGAACATTAAGTGTGATATACCTTCATCAATATCATTTATCATATCATTGATATGATACATGATACATGAATTAGCCTCTGGGTACAGAGGCTAATTGTAAAGATGGGATTCATTAAATATCTCATCATACATTACAAATTTAAACTGAGTGTGATTTATTATATAAGAGACCAAAAATATTTCTTTCATCAAAAACTTATTGGCTGTTTGAATATACTCCCACCTACTCTGGTGGAAGCTGACAGTGCATCTAAATTTAAAGGACTAGACAAATAATACTTGAAAGAAATAGGTTAATGAAGGGGAGCTGGCATTGTTTACTGTTTTCAATTAGAATGGCACAACCAATGATTGCTTCCTCATAACATTTTGCACCAATACAAATCTTTTACTATTATTAAATTTAATACAAGAAATATATTCCTGCATTGGGGATAAAGTCTGAAAAATGGGCTAATTATTAAAAATGTTTGGCTTATAAAGCACTTTCACGGCTGGACAATTTAGTGGCTCTAGAATTCTGAGAGGCTGGGCGTTAAAATTCAATGATGGAAAAAAATCATCAAGGCGGATTTCGGCTTGTCTGGATTGGATCCCCTCATTGTGGAGATTTGGGTCTGTTTTCAGATGGCATCTGGACGTTGCAACCAAGACTGACCCTACTAAGGATAATCCTGCCTGAATATGTACGTAAATTGCAATACAATACAGTATAAGAAATTTTGAGCCAGCTTACCACAATAGATGGGACATGGCCATGCAATAATTTCGATTAATCAGTTAATGATTAATGCCATCATTAATCAGATTAAGTTGAGATTAATGCCATATATAGCAAACTGAACATTACATCAGTCTGCAATATAGTAAAAGTATATAATATATAGGTACTGAATATGTATATAAACATGACAGTATACAGCGGGCCATTGGGCCAAAAGAACTTATAAAGACTAAGATAGCCTGTGTAGGTCTACACTGCCATACCCTGGAAATAAACATATAATTAGTATTAATATATAAAATATAGAATACAATCTATATTATATATAATTAAATATACAATATCTATAAATCAATAATTGGCTACATAATCATTATTGTATTCTATATTATATATTAATACTAATTATGTTTATTTTCAGGGTATGGCAATGTAGACCTAGACAGGCTATCTTAGTCTTTATAAGTTCTTTTGGCCCAATGGCCCGCTGTATACTGTCATGTTTATATACATATTCAGTACCTATATAGTATATTATACTTTTACTATAATAACTATATATATATATATATATATATATATATATATATAGAAAGGCACTTTATAACACATGGATTGGAAAAATAAAAATAGTCTTTTTATTAATACTTATACCAGCAAATTTAATTTTTTTTCCCGCTCTATCTACTGCCAAAACAATTTGTACCGGAATCAACTATCTCATTACGTTAACTCTCTCCGCGAGCTGTAGAATTTCTATTGTAACATTCCACGGAATATGGGATTCAGTAAACTTACGGTTCTTCAGATATCTTTCTACTAATTGCGAAAGATGGAAAACGCAAAAATAAAATTGTATCCCAAGGAACATCAAAGCCACGCGGTTTCATATATGATATAAGAAAATACCACGGACTATGGACACACAACTCTCACATGTATAAAGCAGGACTCTTGTTAGCAGTGTTGCCAACTCTTAATAATATTTCCGCATACTCAAATTACCGCATTTTGAGTATGCGGCTAGCCGCATACTCAAAATCCGCTATTTTTAGCACTTGACCCGCCAAATTTTTTAAATTTTCATTTGTTTGTACTTTGTAGTGAATAAAAACAAACAAACAAATAGTATATATAAATAGTTATTTATTTTTCTGTTTTTAATATAAAATCAATATCTAAAAATCTAAATTAATTTCGAAATTCAATACCTCCTCATCATATGCTTCTTGTGTACCTATTTTGCGAAGCAATTCTTCAGGTAAAACATAATTTTTACAACACTTTTCAACTCTTTTGAGCCCGTATCGTACTGATAAGATTAACCGTGCCAACACTCATTCTGTTGCGTGTTTTGTTTTTTACTAGATTTAAGTTGCTGAATATTCTTTCCACATCTGCATTGGATAATGGCAAAATTAAAATACCCAATGCAAATTCGCTAATTTCTTTAAATGGATTTTTACCGCTTGCATCTCGATATTTCGAAACTTCTGACCAAAACTTCATTGTATTGTTGATGTTTTCCCATTTAACGAGAGTAATGTTTATATACTGTTGCTCCATTTTTTCAATTTCTACTTCAGACAATTTTAAATTTTGTAATAAATTTATCAGTGGTTCTTTTTGTTGCTTTAATATATTGTTAACTGAGATTAATGACATTTTTTCTAATTCTTTTATGTTGTCCGGAAGGCGTTGTTTTAATTGTTGATACAAATCAATCAAGAAATTACGGCATCTCTCTCTTATTGCCATTTCATCTGTTGTTGTTGTGATAAGTTTATTCATTATTAATTCATTTATTTTTCTTTCAAATTGGTAACCTAAATATGGCTTAGGGTCTAAATAATTATTAATGTCCTCTTCTATCCTTTCAATATGTGTATTTGGTAAAAACATTTTATTGGCAACCATCGACAATAGCATGTTTAAATCATGTAGTAATAATGTAAGATCGGCAGTATTTGATTCAAAAGATTTGTTTACTCTTTGTACTTCAGATAAGATAGGTTTTAAAATAAAAGATATGCTAAATTACTTTCATCTTTGAACATTGAATAAAGAAGTTCTGCAGTATAACATTTGTCAGTCAAACGAGTTATTTCAGGAGTAGAATTTTTTTCAGCCTGGTCTGTACTTGTTAACAGGAGAGACTGCTTCTACAGGGATGGGATACACTTAAATAGAAAGGGTGCAAGAATGTTTGCTGATGCTATCGAGGCAATGTTAGGTGGGTCGGAAAACTGCTAGATTGGGGGGATACAAGGACTAATAGATTAACAGTAGCCACTGGCAGAGGTGAAAGTGATTCTTGCACTGCTTCTATTGGAATGAGCCGCAGCCTGGAAAATAAGATGCAGGATATTTCAGAGACTGCTGGGAATCATTGGGGTACAAGTAAACACATGGGTTGTGTTAGGGTAGCTAAGAAAAAGAACAGGTGCATGTATACTTGTGTGTACACCAATGCTAGGAGTTTAGTAAATAAATTTGATGAATTTGAGGTATTGCTCAAAACATCAAAGGCAGATATTGTGGGGATTTCAGAGACGTGGTGTCACACAGATATAAGAAATGCAGAACTGGAATTTGGGGAGTACAATGTCTACAGAAAGGATAGACAGGATAGGAAGGGAGGAGGGGTTATGCTATTAGTTAAAAAACACATAAAATCCAAGGAAGTGAAGCCAGTGGACATCGCTGGACAGTGCAGTGTCGAGTCAGTTTGGTGTGACATAAGCATTGGGAGATCAAAATTGAGAGTAGGAGTGTGCTATAGGCCTAATGACTCTGATGAGTATAATAAGAAACTGTTCGGAGAAATAGAGTGGGCCAGTAAATCAGAGAGTCTTATAATGGGGGATTTTAATTTCCCAGATTTTGACTGGAATTTGGGGGCTGGTCACTCACACAGTAGCAAGGCTTTTGTGGATTTATTGGATGATTGTTTTCTACATCAGCATGTTCGGGAGGCAACTAGAGGGAGTAATACTCTTGATTTGATTATCAGTAGTGATTCTTCATGCATTAAGAATCTGCAGATAAATGAACCACTTGGTGGCAGTGATCACAGTGTGCTGAAGTGGGAGTTACTCAAAGAGGTAACTACCATTAGGGGTAAAGGGAAGGGGTATTGCTTTCGTAAAGGCGACTACAATGGACTGAGACAGTATTTAAATTCTATACAGTGGGATCAACTGATGATATTGCCAACAGAAAATTCAAAATGGGAAGCATTCAAAGAACTTATCGTGGAAGCTACTAGGCTTTACATACCAACTAAGAAATATTGTTCAAGGTTTAGGCCTAAATGGTTGTCAGATGAACTAATGAGGCATATGGCAGAGAAGAAAAATGCATGGGATACATACAAATTAACACGTGACACGGACGCCTATGATAGATACAAGTTGATCTGTAACCAAGTTACAAAGGAGGTTAGGCAGGCGAAGGCAGATTACGAGAGATCCTTGGCAAGGGATGCGAAGAAAAACAGCAAAGAGTTCTTTACTTATGTAAACTCTAGAAGGAAGGGGATGAATCAGATTGGTCCACTTGAGATCGATGGGTCAACTGTTGATGACCCTGCTCGGGTAGCTAACAAACTAAATGAATATTTTGCATCGACATTCACACATGAGGAGTTATTCAGCAAGGGGAATGCCAGAGGTGTATTCAACTCTAGCAGTGAGCTAGAGAATCTTGTAATAACTGAGAGCAAAGTGGAGGAGAAATTGTTGAAGATAAACACAAGAAAGGCACCTGGGGTGGATGGGATCTATCCAGTTATATTAAAGGAGGCAGCAAAGGAGGTAAGCAAACCCTTAGCCATAATTATGAGAGCTTCCTTGCACTCAGGGGAGGTACCCATTGACTGGAGATGTGCAAATGTGACCCCAATTCACAAAGGGGGATCAAAGGCTGACACAAGTAATTATAGACCTGTGAGTTTAACTTCTGTTCCCGGAAAATTAATGGAGGCACTGGTGAAAGAAGCACTGCAGGATCATCTAGACAAGACTTCAGTTATAGCTAGGACACAGCATGGTTTTGTTAAGGGGAAGTCTTGCCTGACCAATTTGATTGGATACTATGATGCAGTCACAAAAGTACTGGATGCAGGGAATAACTTTGATATTATATACTTGGATCTTAGAAAGGCTTTTGATACTGTTGCACATGGAAGACTGCTGCACAAATTGGAGCAGTGTGGCATTGGAGGCAAGTTGCTGCTATGGATAAAGGGGTGGTTGAGGGGGAGAAGACAGAGAGTGGTAATCAATGGACACTGCTCATCGTGGACTAATGTTATTAGTGGAGTCCCTCAGGGTTCAGTATTGGGGCCTTTATTGTTTTCTGTATTTATAAATGATATTGATGATGGTATATCAGGCTTAATGTCCAAGTTTGCAGACGATACGAAGGTTGGCAGGGTTGTCAAGGACACTACTGACACTATGCTGCTGCAACAGGATTTGGAAAGGTTGAGCAGATGGGCTTCGAGGTGGCAAATGAAGTTTAACATTGACAAATGTAAAGTACTACATATGGGAAACAGCAACCCCAGAGCAACGTATCAACTCTGTGGTACAACACTGACAGTGGTAGAGAATGAAAGGGACCTGGGGGTGGTGGTGCAGGCAGATATGAAGTTCTCTGAGCAGTGCAGACGAGCTGCAAGAGTAGCTCATGGTGTATTGTCAATGATATATAGGAATTTTTCTAGCAGGGATAAGGAGGTGATTATTCCCTTGTATAAGGCAATGGTCAGGCCACACCTAGAGTACTGCATACAGGCCTGGAGGCCTCATTTCAGGAAGGATGTAGAGCTGCTGGAACGAGTACAGAGAAGGGCAACTAGATTGGTGAATGGGACAAAGGGGTTCTCTTACGAAGAAAGGCTTAAGTTTTGCAAATTACAGTGTCTGGAAACTAGGCACCAGCGGGGTGATCTGATAGAGGTGTACAAAGCCTTGAATGGTTTGAGCATGCTCAATGCTGATGGGATTCTTCCTCTAGCTCAGAAAAATCACCTGAGAGGGCATAAATTCAAATTGAGGAAAGACAGATGTAGGATAGATGTGCGGAAATTTGCCTTTAGCCAGCGGGTGGTTGGTGGGTGGAACAGACTTCCATCCCTTGTCGTGGAAGTTGATAGCCTAAATAAGTTTAAGGCTCAGCTGGACAGGTATTTCGAACGAACAGAGGGGTGAAGTGGAAGTGGTTATTTTTATTTATTTATGTTACTTTTTTTTTTTTTTTTTTTTTTTGGCTGATGCTGCATAAGCTTGCTTTCTTGCATCAAATGCCTCTACTAATGCTAAAATGCTAATGCTAAAATGGGCTTTTAATTCAATATACTGTTCTAAAATTCTTGTTATAGCAACTTCAATGGATAACCACCTTGTTTGACACGAATGAACTATCTTTTTCGGATCTGCACCATCGTTTATGGCACTGTATAAATATTTGAATTGATTTTGTCGGCTGGTGGATTTACTAAACGCACGATTTTGCATTGCACGAGGGTTTCTAGGAATACAACTATCGTGTTAGACGAGGACTGACTATACTAAGATATTATTACACTGTGGTTATTAGAAATAATTATTACTTATTACTCTTATTACTTATTGCTCTGTGGTTATTAGAAACGTTGAAAGAGATATCGGTAATTCGGATCGCATTTCTTGGAAGCCAAACAAATACGACGAAGAAAAATTATCCAATGCCATTCCTTCGCTGTTTCAAAAAAAGGCGTCATTAGAATTTTTTCCACATTTTTAGATTTGATTCAACAATTTAAAGCTATGACCCAATGATCAGGTCGTTTGACCGCGAGCGTAACTACGTAAAATTGTTGGGGTTCTCCTCAGGGAAATCCAGAATAATATAAAACCGATTCTTCGCTTTATAAAAAAAAAAAAACTATGAAATATGATATCCCTACTATTTCAATTATGAATTATTTTTATTGTTAATTAAATAATTAATTGAACAATTAATTTAATATTTCTTAATATAAATGTTACATTGCCAAAATACATAAAATGCTAAACATTTATACTCTTCCCGCTAAAAAATCCGCTATCCGCTATTTCATATTTTTATCCGCTAAACCTGAAGCAATTCCGCTAAATCTAGCGGGAAAACCGCTAAAATGGCAACACTGCTTGCTAGTGAAGGGCACAAACTATTAGCTCATCCCATTTTTTGAGAGACAGTCGAATTATAAAAGACAACCAAAAATACACGGCATGTGGCGCTGCAGTTTACATTGTTTACATACACAACGTATTCAAAATACAGCGTATTGAGGTTTCAGTCAGGGCGACATTTCCCATTAGGTACCCTAGACACGGCCAACTAAATTTTTAGAACCTACGAAGAAAGGGAAAAATTTCCAAAAAAAAAAAAAAAAAAACGCTTCACTCTTTTCACTGTGATTAACGAAAAACGAGCTGAGAAAACATGCACAATCGACTTTGGAAACTTCACAATACTCATACGCTATCTCAGACAGGACAGTTTTTAAATTCTGTACAGTGGAACCAACTGACGATGTTACCCACAAGAAATTCTAAGTGGGAAGCATTCAAGGAATTAATTGAGGAATCTACTAAGCGTTTTATACACATTAAGATATATTGTTCAAGGTTTGTTATTAGCAATATGGTATAAGGAAGCCTGAGGTTTAAGCCTAAATGGTTGTCAAATGAACTAATGAGACTCGTAGCAGAGAAGAAAAATGCATGGAATGCATATAAATTATCAGGCGATAAAGAAGCCTATGGCAGATATAAGCTAGTCTACAATCAAGTCACAAAGGAGGTTAGGCAGGCGAAGGCAGATTATGAGAAATCTTTGGCAAGGGATGCTAAGAAAAACAGCAAGGATTTCTTTACTTATATAAACTCTAAAAGGAAGGGGTTAATCAGATTGGTCCACTTGATATCGATGGTTCGACTGTTGATGACCCTGCTCAGATAGCAAACAAACTGAATGAGTATTTTGCAGCCATATTCACACATGAGGAGTTATTAAGGATTGAAAATGCCAGAAGGTTATCAAATTGTAGCCGGGTGCTCAATGATTTTGTAATAACTGAGAGCAAAGTGGAGGAGAAATTGTTGAAGTTTAACATAAGAAAGGCACCTGGCGTGGATGGGATCTATCCAGTTATATTAAAGGAGGCGGCAAAGGAACTAAGCAAACCCTTAGCCATAATTATGAGATTATGGTTAAGGGTCTCCTCAGGGGAGGTCCCCACGGACTGGAATCCCACAGGGTTCGGTATTAGTAGAGACCCAGAGGGTTCGGTGTTGGGTCCACTGTTGTTTTGCATATTTATCAATGATATTGATGAAGGTATATCAGGCTTAGTGTCGAAGTTTGCAGATGATACAAAGGTTGGCAGGGTTGTAATGACAGCAATGGCAGTGTAATACTGCAACGGGATCTAGAAAATTTGGGCAAATGGGATGAGAAGTGGCAATTGAAGGTGTTCGCTGTTCTTCTGGCCATTTAGCCGCCAGACCTCTGCTGAGGCAGGACGTTGCCCGCACTTCGCCCCCGTGGAGGCAGACCAGTTATCTAATAGTTTGTATTTACCTAATTTTCTGAGATTTCAGTGGCTAGGACCTTTAAAAGAAAAAAATAATAAATAAATAAAATAAAAAAAATAAATAAATAAAATAAAAATAAATAAATAAATAAAATGAAAAAAAAATATAAATAAATAAAAAATAGATAAATAAAAAAATAAATAAATAAAAAATAAATAAATCTATATATACATATAATGATTATTTAATGATTGATTGCTTGGAGACAGTACTTGAAGTCTGAGAGGCCAAAATGTGGGCAAAATGTAATTTGGACAAAGTCAGATTTTGATGTGTGGGAAGTACGCTATCGTGAAGATAGAGAGGGGAGGGAGATTGAAGACTGGGTCAATAGTGAAGACGACCCCAATCAGATGTCAGTGGGGCATGCCTATACCCCACTAGAGGGAAAAAGTGGGGTAGCAAGGAGGGATCAGGAAGACCGTTAACTCCCCCGCCTCCACCATGGAGGGTAAAGTGTGCCTGGCAAGGGAGCTAGCACAGATTGCCAATAAGGCTGGTGGCAATATGCTTGTTATTCGGTCAAATCTTTGGGTCGAGTCCATGGGTCAAGTCCGTGGTTATCACATCGAGGTGTTTGGTTTGGTCAGTTCTTTGAGTCGAGTACGTGGGTTTCTCTGTGGTTGTGACATCCATGGTCTGGTCCAGCCCAAACAGTGTTTGTTTTTCATGGGATATGGTCCCATCCCAAGTAGTTTGGTTCAATCGGCTGAATGTCCGCCCATGGACATTGTGTAGTGGTTTACATGGTCAGGTTTGGTAGATTCCGGTGATCTTTGATGATTTCATTGAGGGAGTTAGCCAGGGTACGTTGGTTGTGGTTGCTGGGATTGTGGCACAGGGAAGGTTCATCTTCTGTCGAAGAGGTCCTGTGCATATTTTGTTAGTGCCCTATAACTACCCTCCTCCTCCAGTATATGGTCCTCTTGGTTCTTTAATACATATTGGATTTCAGTGATAAGGCGGCATCGAAGGTCATCATATAAATGACAGTGGTGTATAAGATGCTCCCATATTTCTATCATTCCACAATAGCATTGGGGGGGGGGGTTACTGAATCCAAATTTGATAGTTTATGTCTGAATCGGTGATCGGTAAGCAGGTACATAACCAGCAGTTCTGGGGAGAACCAGGCGGATATTCCTGGTATACGGATGTATTATTGGCACGAATTTCCGTGTAATTTGTCCTTTTGATGAGTTCTCCCATCGTGTTTGCCAGATTTGTTGAAGATGTAAGGCGAGTCTCCTCTTCTCTATTTTGGGTTAACTCTAGTGTGAAATCTTGACAGGTAGCGACTTTACCTTTGGAAATGTTGTAGAGGAGGCCACAGCAAACTACCTCGAGGTCCAGGGGGAGGGTTTCCATTAAGAACTGGAGCGCATGGGTACTGACTGTGTTGCAAGCTCGGGAGATCGTGAGCAGGATGTACTTGAAACTCCGTACAGTTTCAAGCTTTCTTCGGTTTGTTGCAGTTTTCGCTTTTTATACCAGACTTACGACGCATACAGAATGACTGGCAGAAAGGCAGTCAAATTTTCCTCTTTTTCCGGTTGTATTCGGTCTCTGCTTCAGTATGACGTGAGTCTTTGTGTGGTTCATTCCTTCGAATTCTGTTAGGGCCTACTTCCACTCGTCCTCTATTCTGGATATCATGACCTCGTCTCTTTCCACTTCAACTGATGTGGGTTGTATTTCGTCTTGCTCTTCCTCCTCTGGTTCGGTGGTGGTATGTTCTTTCTCCTCTGGTTCCATATTCTTTATCCTTTGTAGTTGATCGCTCACTTCCTGCTCGATTTTTTCCAAGATTGAATGCACTATCTGGTTCTTCGTGACGATGGTCCTTCTTTGGTCCGCAATTCGCTGTTCAGTGACCTGAATATCCGGGAATCGTTCCAGCCACTTGGCATGTAATCTCGACCTGTAAGTTGTCATATCGGTCTCCAGCTTCGTTATTTCGTAGTATGCGTGCATGAGGTACGTATTCATTTTGATACTCCACTTTATGCGTTGGCGTCTTCTCCCTTCCTGGGTGGTCACTAGCGCAGCTGCGCAGGAAGTACTTCCAGTTGGTGGGGCTGGATAGTCTTGCCCTTCTCTTGTGGTAGCCATACAGGAGACAGCGCTACTCGCTCCATTGTCTTCCTCGGGAGACCGTCTCTGATTTTTCGAATCGACCCATCTGCTTAAGGACTGAACGCGAGTGACTTTATCCTGCGCCACACTCGATGCAGTATGATTAATATTTCTCTGCGACATCATCCATTATTGCAGGTGGGCCTGTTTAGCTTCGGCTTATGTCCAGTGTTAGTTCTCGCCAGTTATTATTATTATTAGCCATATGGTGTAAGGAAGCCTGAGGCTAATGCTACACCAGCCAAAAAAAAAAAAAAAAAAATCTGAATTACCCTGAGAGAGAGAGAGAGAGAGAGAGAGAGAGAGAGAGAGAGAGAGAGAGAGAGAGAGAGAGAGAGAGAGAGAGAGAGAGATCACCAAGAAATAGAAGAATGGTGATATCCAGCTCAGGACCCTGTGTGTGCCAAGCCCATTTTGGCACACCCAGGGTCATGTCTTAACAGGGAAATTACCAATACAGTATGAGATCCAGTATCGCTATTTAAATTATCACTTGGAAAAAAAACAGTTCCCATATCCTTAAATGATATTCAATTAAATTCGAGTACAACTATAACATCTGAAAGGAACAGACTTCACTTTGTCTTCTTGGCTAAGTGGCAAGCTGATGGGAATGATTCGGAACTGGGGAAAGTGACGAAGGAAATTTTGCCTACTGTTGTAGAATTCAAGAAAAAGGAATAGCTGTGGTTCTGCCCTGGATTATATGGCATATACTTGCTGTCTGGCCATGGTAGTATTAATTACAAGTCGCATAAATTAGGTTTGTCTCCTACGCCGCTTTGTCTTTATGGTTGTGTTGAGGACATCGTCCACATTCTCTTGGATTGTCACTATTATACTGATCATCGGCTTCAGCTCCAATTGATTGTGGGCTCTCTTAATGGAGACAACGAATTCCCTTTAACGCAGACTCAAACAGCTTTGAATGCTCTTAATAATTTTGCATCTAGTGTTTAAGAGAAGAGATGAAATAAGATTTGCTAATTTATTCTAAATATTCTTTAATGAGGTATTGCTTACCGCCACTGCACTGCAGTAGTGCAGTGGCGGTAAGTAATACCTTTACCTTGAATTGTATTGGTGAACTCAGGAACCCTGTTCAATTGGAAATACAGTGTTTGAGAACTGTACGGTTATATATAGTGTATTTAAGTATTTAAGTGCTTTATGTAAGATTCCTTGTTTAAAGTGCTTATATGGTGTTTTGTATAATGCTTCATATAAAAGTGCTATGTATTATAGTGCTTCATAGGATGACTCATATAGTGCTTATGCAGTGCTTCATACGGTGACTCATATAGTGCTTATGCAGTGCTTCATACGGTGACTCATATAGTGCTTATAGAGTGCGTATAGGTTTCATATAGTGCTTATAGATTGCTTATAGGTTTCATATAGTGCTTATAGATTGCTTATAGGTTTCATATAGTGCTTCACACGGTAATTCATATAGGGTTTCACATAGTGCTTCACACGGTGTTTCATATAGTGCTTCACATGGGGATTCATATAGTGCTTATACAATGCCTCATATAGTGTTTCACATAGTGCTTCGTATTGAAGTGCTTCATTCAGTGAGAATTTGTGCATAGCATTTATAGGGTATTAAAATGCTCCTTTTGGTTCTTTATGTAAAAAAGTGCTTCATACAGTGTTTCTTATAATGCTGCATATAGTGCTTCATTTAGTGCTTTAACAATGAGGCATAAAGTGCCTCATAGTGCTTAATATAGTGCAACTCATATAGTGCTTCAAATAAAAGTGTGTTTTAGTGTTTTATAGTGCTCCACGTTGTGATTTTCCGAGTTCCCTGGATTTTGATGGGATATTCTCTGGTTGCATGGTATATTTCCTGGAGATTTTGCTTCTCAACATGAGTTTGGAATATATATATATATATATATATTTTTTTTTTTTCAAGATGGATATAGAACTGCAAATAGTTTAGGCAAGATTTCTGGATCTTATTGCTACCTTCGATAGCAAAGGAAGGACTGTATATAGGAATCCTTGAAATCCTGGGACAAGCTAGTACTTAATGTTTCCTATTGGAAGGATAGCACTATCAGTGTGACGTGGTTGCACCTGTTGATCTTGTTTGGGTTACTGGTTTTATCATTGAGTTGATGGTAGCATTGGAAATGAATTTGTGCTGAGGAAATTTTATGGATTTAATTGGAACCTTCCGTTGTGCGGCTGGATCATAGAAGAACCTTAACTCTTGTCTTTGGTTTGTTCTCTTTGTGAAGATAAGGCTCTCAACGAGATGTCATTATATCTGCTTGTCTGTATCGGGTGCTGCTAAAGGTCATATCATCGAGCTGATGATAAGTTTGGAGAAGAATTTCAACATTTGCTGATCCTGAATTTCGTATTCAGGATACTTTGGGACTGACTAGTCACATCCTGGAAGATGAATTCTTCCACTTTTCTTTCCCACTTCAGCGAAGTTGTAGCCTAACCCTCACAGGTCACGTGAGATGAGGGGGGAAATGAATTCGCAAAGGGGGAAAACCTAGAAGCACGGGAGTATTTTTCCCGGGAGTTTTCGGGGCGCTGATTATGATGGTAACATTAGTTTTCTCTTCAGGTTGGTAGAGGCCAAAACATGACATGACATAACATTATCCACAGAAAAGCTCAAAAGCTAAGTAGTCACTTTGGGGCAGGTTAAATTTCCGTCGGACAACACAGTGGGGGCTTTCTTCCTGTCAAGGAGTGAGAAGTCAGTGAACAGCACTTAATGCTGTGTTGTTGTTCTCTCTAATGTTCGACAATGGCGCTAAGGTCAGCTGACCCATTGTCCGGAGCGCTAAATAAACATCACTAAATACCCTGATAAAACTTCAAAAATATCTCACCAAGATATTTCACCAAATATCTCACCAAGATAATCGTCAAGAAGACCTTTAAATGGGAACCAAGGTTAAGAATTTAACTGCATTATATCCATTATTAGAAGGCAACTTTTCGTGGTGTGTGTAAAGTGTACAGTGTAAATTATATTGAAGTCAAAGGGCACCGGGGGTTCTCCCCATCTCCGCGTAGCTTTCATTGTGGGTGCAACAGTTCACTGTGAAAGGCCAGAGATTTAAAAGTGTATGGATTTTGTAAGTGTAGTTGTTCTTCTCGTTGAACAATGTATTGTTGTTCTTCTCACCATTTAACCGCTGGACCCCTGCTGACGCTCAACGTTCGCTGCACTTAGTCCCGTGAAGGCAGACCAGGTACACCAGCAGTTTAAGTTAATTAATTTTATAGTGCAACTCATATAGTTCTTCAAATAAAAGTGGAGGAGCTGCCTGCCACCTAATTTTCTGAGATTTCAGTGGCTAGGACTTTTAAAAAAAAAACGTGGGGAATAGCGCTAGAATTGTAGGGCCGAAAATGGTGCGTGTGATTTGATTGTGATATGATTAAATTTAGAGCAATGTGTGGCGTTCGCTTGTGTACAGATAGAGTGGGGGAGGAGACCCTGAAGGCTGGGGGTAAGTCAGAGTATATGGTCAAAAGAGAAGGCGGCACCATAAATGTCAGTGGGACATGCCATGCTCCACCAGGAAGAAAGAGCGGGTGGGCAAGGAGGAGAGGAGACAGCAGAGCCATCTGCCCCCTTCCCAGGAGAAGGGAAGATAGACCATGCAAGGGAGCACGGGTTGATAATTGACATATGGCGTCAGCAGTATAGGTGCATGAAGTCACAATAGGTAAAAATGTCGAAGCCGATAATTTTCATTCTTGAGACAGTCCGGTCCCACCAGTTGGCATGCCCTGGCAGTATAGCTGCATGTAGTCCCAGTAGATGGAGTATCCAGGCTGTGAAATTTTTTCATTCTTGGGTCTGTCTAGTCCCGTCCAGTTTGTTAGCATATCCTTTTGCGTCAGTCGTATTTACTCATCTCTATTGTGTAGGTTGTGGAGTCTATGTGTTCGTCAGGTCTCAGTTCCCTCCTTGTTGAGGTTGCCTATGAACAGCAATTTGTGTTCCGAACAACTGCGCAAATTTTGTTAATGCCTTATGTTCCTCACATGAGTCTAGCAGGTATGATTCTAGATGTCTTGGGAAGTACATTATTTTTGCCATAAGTCTGCAGCGTAAGTCTTCATAATTGGTACATTTGTACATTATGTGTGTCAATGTTTCTGGCTCCTCACAGGAGCAGCGTGTGTCCTCTAAGATTCTGAAGGAGGCTAATTTAGCGTTCAATGCTGTGTGGCCTGTCAGCAAATAGGTCGTGAAGAGGCCTGGTTGGAACCAGTTTGGGACTTGGGGCACCCCTTGTCAATGGTAGGCAGGAATTTCTTAGTTATTTCACCTTTGGTTGAAGCTGTCAATCGGTCTTGCCATACGTGCTGTACGTGTCTCTGTAATCTGTTTTTTTTTTTCATCTTTGTGATTCGCTGCTACGTTAACTGTAAAGCCGAGGAAGTGGCAGCGTTGTCCTTTTGCAACGTTGTAAATGATACCAGCAGATTTACTCTAAGTCCAGGGGAAGGGCCCCTGTCAGTACTTGTAGAGTGGAAGTACGGTTGGTACAGCAGGCACGAGTAATAGTCAGCAATATTGTCCGTTGGGTGGCATCCAGGGTTTGGGAACCAGCCTGGAGAAGCATAGGTTATTGCGCGTAGGAAGGTTGTTTTATAATACAGTGAAAGGATCTTTTCCTGGTGTATGGTTACATCCAATATTCTGTCTATAGTAGGCTGGGACAAACCTAGGACAAAGTATCAAGATTATCTTTTGTTCTCACTGAGGCAAAAATTTCGCCAAGAGGAACCTTATTATTTACCAATTTGTAGATGAGCCCCCAGGGGTCACTATTTCCCTGAGTGCTCACAGCGTTTTCACCAAGCTGGTTTTTACCTTTTATATATCTACTGATAGTAGTTTCGACGAGCTTGCTTATACCGACTCTGCAGGATGACAATCTCCAAATTAGCACTCGATCTATCCATTTTGGCCTTTTAAATTCCCTTCTACACTGATGTACAAAACATAAGGACCAACAATATTTCTAAAGATTACGACCACAAAATCAAACGAAACTGTGGCCGTTCAGAAGAAAGCTGTTGCATATGCAAAAATTTGAATTGTGATGAGAGGGCTCACATAAACAGACAAAAGCAGCAGTTCAGCAGTTATGTGCAAATTACCGATCGGTGAGCACGATTGTTACAGACTTTCGATTGGTTTCATACAGTGCTACAGACAACGAAATGGCCAGTAGACAACATCTGGATGACTTTACTCGGGGACGGATAATTGGGAAGGTCGAAGTGCGAGGTGTGTGGCTGCAGAGTTCGGTATCGCCCATAACATCGTCTCACGTGCATGGTCGGCCTTCAGAACGACAGGTACATCTGTTCGAAGGACCAGTTTTGGTCGTCCACGAAAAACAACGCCCAATGATGACCGCTATAGGTCATCATTGGTCAAGAGGGACCGACACCAGACAGCGGGATCCATTGCAAACCAGCTGCACAGGACGCAGGATATTGCGGTTTACTGTGCCAAGCGACTCCACAAATGTGGACCATTTGCCCGACGGCCAGTATGTTGTGTCCCTTTAACACCTACCCATCGGAGACACCGTTTACTGTGGTGCATCGAACACAAGGACTGGACAGCAGCACAATGGGGTAAGGTACTCTTTACTGATGAGAGTAGATTCAGTCTCAGCAGCGATTCTGGACGTCAGCTAATCTGGCGAGAGGTTGGCACACGGTATCACTCCACAAACATCACTGAAAGGGATCAATATGGCGGTCGAGGTGTTCTCATCTGGGGGGGCGTTATCTTGGATGGACGTACATAACTCCAGATACTGGAAGCCAGTACTGTAACCAGTGCCCGGCACTGTACTGAGGTAATCCTTCCCCATGTGCGTCTGTTTCGAGGTGTCATTGGCCTCGAGTTCGTGTTTATGGATAACGCCACACCCCATCGTGCTGCAGCTGTTGATATGCTTTTGGAAAGTGAGGGCATTGTTCGTATGGATTGGCCTACCCGTTCCACCGATCTAAATCCCATCGAACACGTATGGAATGCTCTGGGGAGACACCTAGCGGCACGTCCACACCCACCGAAAAATGTTCACCAGCTGAAGATGGCGCTGGCAGAGGAATGGACGACGTTACCGCAAGAACTTATCAACAATATTGTTCTAAGTATGGACCGGCGGTGCAAAGCCTGCATCGACATTAGGGGTGACCATATCTCCTACTGAGGACCACTTCTTCTGTTTGTTCCATCTTTGGCAGTGATGCATCTGTATCATGGCAGCCAGTGCTATGTTGCCATTTTTGAATGAAGTCCCTCTGTACCGTTTTATTTCCGTTGTTATGTCGGTGTTGTTTCCTTCATCATTTCTGTACCTCACGAGGTTCCTTTGGTATGCTTTTCCCATACTAGGCCACTCCTATGAGAAGCTACTGGTGAAAATCTGACTGGTCCTTATGTTTTGCACACCAGTGCACACAGTGTAGTTTGTCTAGTTACTGATTTTAAATGAGAAAGTTCAGGAGACCACCACGACGCACGATACGGTTTAGTTTTCTTGTACCGCATAGACTTTTTACAAGCTGTGATGATTTTATCTTGAATAGTTTCCACCTGCTGGTCAACAGTGTGTGAAGTCGGATCATTAACGTTATCTTGTGTAAGTGATTTCTTTAAGACACTATCGAAAACAACGCATTCAGCATCCCTGACATGGAATTTAGGAAGATCAGTAGAGTCCAGCTTGGATCTCCTGACTTCAAAATTCAATTGAAACGTAATCACGTTGTGATCGTTTGTGGACAAGCTTGTATGTAATTTCCAGTTACTAAGACTAGGAGCGAAAAGAGAAGAAGCAAGGGTTACATCAATAAAAGATGAACCCATAGGCGTGACACATGTTGGAGGATGGCCCATGGTGTTTAAGATTGTTAATCGATGAGATAAAATTATATCTTCTAACGGTTCTCCCTTTTCATTCTGGCACTGTTCCAGACAGTGGAATTGGCATTTGCGTTTAACATTAAGATGATATTTTTACCTCGTAGAGAATGCAAAGTTGTCGTCGTGATACTCCACGAACGGCATAATGGAGTCTCTATACCGGGAACATTGACAATAAAGGGAGATAAACAAAACCTAACCGAATCATCACTCCAGACGAACGCAGGCTGCATGTGTAGAACACAAATTGGGAATTTTTATGATTGTTATGTTTGGATCTAAAACAACAACTGCTGTCCAGATTCCTCAGCGAGCATTTCCGCCTGTATCAATGGTGACCGAATTAGACTGTACGACTCTGTAGCGAATTGTAAGTCATTTTACCAGTCTTATGTAAGAATATGACTCTAGTAGAGCCGTAACCTGAATGTTATGTTCTTGTGAAATTTTAGTTAGATCATTTGAAACTGATATTGATCTCTGGCACCTTTAACTGTCCGGTCCGTTTAACTGTAGAAAACGGAGATCTGAATGCTGCATACATCTTGGATTATTACTGGAATAAGTAGTATTATCTACAGAATATTTTTGAACGAACAGCTTCTATGGCTTTCAAATATTTCTGGTACTTGGGGTCTTTGAGCGAGTGAGCACAGTTTCTTCTTCGCTTACAATTGGGACATTCAGGTGGCTTATCGTTGTTGGGGCAATCAGAATAATTGTGTCCTGTGAGACCACAATGACCACAGGTCTGCATTTCATGTGAGCAAATTCTCGCGGAATGTCTATATCCCATTCATTTAAAACAACTGGGAACGATGGTATAATCTTTGACTGTGTGAGATGTCCAGCCTAAATAAATCAGTCAGTAAGATCTTGCATATTTCACCGGTGATCTCTAGAATTCAATGTGCTTCTTAACAAACAAACAAAAAAAAAAAAAACAACAAATTATGATATTAGGGTCACCCGTAAATGATTACATCTCCCCATATATTTATTTTGTTTGTAAATTGCGTGTGTTCTGTCCATTTGCCTGTTTTGCTGGACGAAGAAACCTTGCCATCTACGCGTAAGACAGACTAACTGAGCCAAGGAATGAAAAAAACCCATTAACCCATTAAAGTTCCTCGCGTCAACGACAGAATTCGAACCCGGGCATTTTCTGTCCGGTGTGGGGAAATGGTGACGATACCACTGTGCTACCCATGCAGTGTGTTTCTTCACAAAACCAAACTATTATTTTTAGGCCACCCGAATAATTAGGTAATATTCCTCTGCCGTGCATTGTGTATTATGTCCGTAAATTGCGCGTGTTCTCTAGTCGATTTGCCTGTTTTGATGGACGAAAAACACGAGTTGTGGGGAAAAAACTTGCTATCACGCCTGGGACTGACTAACTCAGCCACGGAGCGACATGCTTTTTCACATGTGGACATGTGTATATGTAATGGACGCAATGTAAAAAGTTTGTTGAACTCCGCCTCGTTTCTCTGTGAAGAACAAAATCACTGTAAAAGGGCCAGAAATGTGTTGGTGTAGGTTGGTGAGTGTTCTGCTCTGGCCTCTTGGCTACCCAGAATCATCATTTATCTGGACAGATTATTCTGGGTACTCGTCCACATCACGGGAAGGTGGGCTAGAATCCTCTGGGGACCCATTCCATGGAAAGGAAAAAAAAAACTACCCATGGTGCAGGTTATGAAAAAAAAAAAGAAATAATAACAATAAATAAATAATAAAAAGCTAGTGGTACTGATAAAATAAAAAAAATAAATAATAAATAAAAATAAAAAAGTAATTAATAAAAATAAAAAAAATATTAAATTTCAATAAGGCCATATCTAAATGAAGATTAAGAAAAAAAATAATAATAAAAATAAAAATAAAAAAAAAATAAGTAAAAAAATTAATTTGGGCGTTTGAAAAAAAAAAAAACCAGCTCCAGGCAGAACGCGACAAAAAAATAATAAAGGGAAAAAATAATATTAATAAGTTAACAAGTAATAATAAAATAAAATTTTCACTGCGGACTTTCAGTTTACTGCATGAGTATTTCTAATGTACCTTGCTTCAGCGGGGGTTCACCTTCTACGCTAGAAGACCTGTGCGACATAAGTCTGCAGCACTGAGAAATTTTCTGGTCTTGGGAGTAGGAGGTCCGGTTGATGCTCAATGATGTTTGGTACTGCCTGTGTAAGAGTTCTTCTAATGTCTTCGTACAGTGGACATTCAAGAAGGAGATGCTTCCAGTTCTCCTTTTCTCCGCAGAAACAGCTATCTGTTGTAGACAGTCCTAGATGAAAAAGTTTCTCGTTGAGGGAGCCATGTGACCAAGAAGGAGGATTCCAAGGTCAGCGACAGCCAGGGCTTAACAGTTTTAGTTGCAGTAAACGAGACTGCTGGAAGGAATTTTTTAGTGAAGGCGCCTGTTTCAGAGGTATCCCATCTGGTCTACCAAATATTTATTAGTTCATTGTAGCACCTGAGTCTTTCGGCTTTGGGGTTGCTGTTTAGATGCAGTTCAATTTCAAGGATATTACTTGGAATTTTCTTCTTGATCCTGAAGTTTAGACCTCGATAGATGACGTCTTTTTTTTTTTTTTTTTATGAAAACCCCAAACACGAAAGGTATCAAAACCCATAGTACTTAGTACCGTGCATGGGTTGCAGGAGAAGTATGGGGGGGGGGGGATGTCGGAAACTTTGCTCTAGAGATTAAAGATGCGTTTCACCACTTCACGTTAAACTTGGGTGGTGGATGATTTTTATTGACTGCTGATAGATTTCAGACTCTTTTAGTGTTTCATTCAGAAAAGCTGCGAGCCAGGACTCTTGAGCCTTGTATATAGTGTAAATCTCAATTTAGAGAAGCAACCCAGTTGTTGCTTCTCTAAATTGAGATTTAACTTTTAATTGTACCTAATTTGGTTTTATTGTATACATGGCGAGTGCCCTTGAATCAGATGAGGCCTTAAGTGAAGAATTGTTGCTGCAACATCGGAGGTGACGGATGATGAAAGAGGGGAAATAATGGGAGAAATCTTGTCGCAAGTTCAAGAGTTAACAGACATGGAAGTGTTTTCTGGGTGGACCCTGACAAGGACTCCTCCTAGTCTTAGGTCCTCTTCTCTCTCTAGTCTTCAGCGTAATTCACAAGGTCCAAGTGATAAAAAGAAGAGAAAAACCAGAGCAGGCAATAGTGCTGAGAAGAAGGATCATGATAGCGCAAAGAAAACAGGTTCTTATACAGAGGCGGATTTAACGGCGGGCGCACCGGGCGTGCGCCCTGGGCCCCGACTTCTGAAGGGCCCACTCAAAACCCCAACAAATTAGTTGAACATATTAGTTCAACTGTCTGCGCGTGTAGCACACCGGTTGGAAAAGGCCTGGGTTCGAATCCCGTCGATGACGCGAAGAACTTTAATGGGCTTTTTTCATTCCGTGGCTGAGTTAGTTGGTCTCAGGCGTAGATAGCAAGGTTTTTTTCCCCAGTAACTGGGGCTTTTTTTCGTCCAGCAAAACAGACAAATCAACCATAGAACATACGCAATTTACAGACACAAATACGGGTTAATGTATTTAATTACGGGTAACCCTAAAATAATAATTTTTTTTTTGTGTGTGTGTGTGTGTGTGTGTGTGTGTGTGTGTGTGTGTGTGTGTGTGTGTGTGTGTGTGTGTGTGTGTGTGTGTGTGTGTGTCTGCATGGGTAGCACAGTGGTATCGTCACCGTTCTCCCCACACCGGGTGGAAAAGGCCCGGGTTCGAATGCCGTCGATGACGCGAGGAACTTTAGTGGGCTTTTTTCACTCCGTGGCTGAGTTAGTCGGTCTCAGGCGTAGATAGCAAGGTTTTTCCCTCAGAAACCGGGGTTTTTTCGTCCACCAAAACAGGCAAATCGACCAGAGAACACACGCAATTTACAGATTCGAATACGGGTTAATGTAATCATTTACGGGTAACCCTAATATAATAATAATAATAATAATAATAATAATAATAAGAATAAGAATATTAGTTCAACTAATATGATATGTTCAACTATTAGTTCAAAACTTTGTGATTATTATTATGCTATTATTAATTATATTATACATATATTATATTCAGATTTTATTGGAAATAAAACATTAATAGTACATGATATTTTTTATTTATTTAAAAAAATGGTTAACATGTATTTTTATTTTCTTTGTCTCTCTCTTTTTTTTAAGGGGCCCAATATTTTCTTCTGCGCCCGGGGCCTCAACCGACCTTAATCCGCTCCTGTTCTTATAAGAAAAGAAGAACTGATGCAAATAAAGAAAGAACAAATTATGAAGGGTTTGAGCACGTCAAAGAAATTAGAGGCAGGTTGACAGCTTATTTATATGATGTCCACAGTAAAGTTCCAACTGCTGCTATGAGAACAATTTTAGATCTATGGGGTATTCTTGAAACAAAAGCTATGGATGTCCACATGGAAAACTTGTTATTAAAAGAAAAAAAATTAGAAAGCAAGAAAAAGGAAAAGAAAAAGAAAAATTATGCTAGTGCAGTTCAAGAACCAGTGAAGAAAACCAAGAAGCCACCAAAAGTTGTGCTGATTAAAGCTGCTAGTGAGAGATTCAAGACAAGTGCGGACGTTAAACAAGAAGTCTTGAAAGAATTAAGACCTGCTATGAAAGAAATAAAAGTTAAGAATATAAAAACAATCAAGGACTGCGGAATTTTGCTGGAGGCGGAGGGGAGGGGGATGATATTAAGAAAATTAGAGGGTGTCCACGGATTTAGGAAATTGATTTGAAGTATGTGATTCCAAGGATTGTTCACTCTAGAATAGTATTGTTTGACATTGAGAAGGGTATGCAGGAGGAAGAGCTTTTAGAACACATTTGGATAAAGAATTGTAAAGATTGTGGAGTGTCCAGGAATGAGTTCTATGAAAATATTGAAGTTGTTTCGATAAATAATACTAAAAATGGAAATGTGTCTAATTGGATTTTGGAAGTCAGATCGAGGCTTTGGAATATAATAAGTCAGAAAGAGAGGATATATGCCAATTGGATGGCTTATAAATATAAAGAAATATTCTCTGTGGCTCAGTGCTACAAATGCCTAGGATTTGTTCATGTATCTAAATACTGTAGAAGAGGTGCAGTATGTGGCCATTGTGCCCAGATGGGGCATGCATATAAGGACTACAGTAAAAAGGCTGAGAGACCGATCTGCTGTAATTGTAAGAATAAAAGCAGGAAGTGTGATATTGTCCTGAGTACAAGAGAGCTTTGGAACTATATAAAAATAAAATAAGTTATTGCTGAGAATCTAAGTATATTACAACTGAATACACAAAGAGCAAAAGCTGTGGCTGCACAGGTACATTTGGAAATGGAAAAGAAAAGCATTGATGTAAGTCTATGGCAGGAACCATATGAAGTAAGGGGCAATGTATGTGGTTATCCAAGGAATTATAGAGTTCTGTCAGATGGTTATAGTACGAAAGTTGCGATAGTGATGAGGAGGCATGATTTGGCGATTACCAATATTTCTAGTCTATCCAATGAAAACATAATTTGTGCTGAAGTTATTGGCGCTAATGGTAGAATATATCTTGTTTCCCCTCTACTGTCGGCACTCTGACAGTATAATTCCATATATGAATTACTTGGAGAAAGTATGAGATGTACTTCAAGGTTGTCATATATTAATTGCGATGGACTCCAATTCCAATTCCGTTCTGTGGGGGCAGTGAGCAGTCTGTGATAGAGGCGAGATCCTTGAGGACTTCTTGTCTGTCTCAGGAATGGTCGTTGATAATATACCAGGCCATTGTCCAAAATATAGCTCAGTACATGGGCAGTCCTATATTGATGTTACAGTGTGTACAGTGTCTATGTTGTATAAGATACATGACTGGAAGGTTGTGAATCAACTAACTACAAGTGATCACAATGGTATTTTGTTTGGGCTGAGCTGCATTAAGAGAATAAGAGAAGTAAAAGAGGGAGATAGATTCTCTGTTGGGACTGCTAATAGGGAATGCTTTGATGTGACTTTCAATTCAATAGTGAATGAAATTAATTGGGATTCACTTAGTGTTGAAGATTATGTAAATAATTTCCAGGACGCTGTCTATAGGGCTTCGAATTCTAGCATGAGAAAGAAAAAGATGAGAACAAGACCTGTAATGTGGTGGAATGGAGACTTCCAGCGAATGAAAAAGATTTAAGGACATTAAGGTAGAGATTTCAGCGATATAGAAGGGTTGAAGATAATCAAATGATAGAATTGTATAAATCTATATATAAGAACTTGTGTCGAGATTACGTTAAGGCCATAAATGTTGCGAAGCAGACTTCTTGGAAGTCGTATTTATCAGAAAAAGGCTCAAGAGATCCCTGGAATTCTATTTTTAAGTCAATAACTGAAAAATATGTTTTTAATTCTATAAATTTTACTGTGAGAAATAGGAATTTTGAAACTTTAAGTTGGAGCGAGTCCATGGGCATAATCCTGGATGAATTATTCTCTGATATAGATAATCAGGAATTGAGTCAAGAACAAAATAATATGGTGCAGGGCAATGCTGCATGTTGTTCCAATATACGTGAGAAAACTTTTACTATGGAAGAAATATATGATGCTGTTGCACAAGCTGTGGATGGCCTGTCGCCTGGTCCTGATCTAATCGAGGTGAAGATAATGAAGCGAGTGTTCCAGATAAGGTCTGATTTGATAATGAAAATGTTTAACAAATATTTGGAGTCTGGTTCCTTCCCCGAAGCGTGGAGAGCGGCCGTTTTGAAATTAATAATGAAAAGTCCTGATAGACTTCCTAGTGAACCAGGCTCATATCATCCCATAGACTTACTATCTGTGATAGCTAAGACTTATGAACGGCTATGTATTAGTCGGTTTATGATTAAATATGATGAGAATCATATGTCCTCTTGTAACCAGTTTGGTTACAAAAAAGGAAAGTCAATAGAGGAGGCTATCTAACAGATGGTAACTTATGTGCATGGCTATGAGGGGCATTATGTCCTTGGAACATTTGTTAATTTTCACGGCGCATATGATATGCTTTGATGGGAGGGAATCCTCCATAGGATAAGAACTACTGGCTGTTCAGATAATTTTATTCAGTTTTTAGAGAGTATTTCTCTAAGCGAAAGATTATTGTGAGAACTGGATTTTCGGAAATAAGGCGAAATGTAACTCGAGGTTGTCCTTAGGGTTCGTTGATTGGCCCCCACGCCTGGGCGATTGTGATGGATGATTTTTTGAATAGAAATCACGTTGGTGTGAACATAGTGGCATATGCTGATGACTTGTTAATACCGCAAGATTCCAACTAGAGATGCGTGCATCTGAAGTTATGAAAGAATTGATAGAATGGTCCAATCTATATAAGTTACAGATCTCAAGAACAAAGACTGTACAAATGCTGTTTAAGGGACGATTAAGTATGAATAGACATCCAGTTGTGAGGTCGTTTGATATGTCTATACGGTATGTTACTATCGTTAAGTACCTTGGGGGTTGTGTGTGGGGGAGCGAATCAGCCTTGTTCAGCACATGAAGTATTTGAAAAACAAAATACGTATTCTTTATGCTAAGCTAAGAAGGATGATAAGAACTGATTGGGGGATAAAGGGAAGGGCTTTGAACCTTCTCTACGAATGCTTATTTTTTCCCATTATTACTTATTCCTCAGTGGCTTGGCTGCAATGAATAACGAATTCTGTAATAAAGAAATACTTGCTCCAAGTGCAGAGGTTCGCTCTCCTGTGCACAACTCGTGCTTGTAGAATTGTATCGACAGATGCCTTACAGGTTCTGGCCGGTCAATTACCGGCTGATTTTCAGACTGTTTTGTCAGAATTATTATACTGCACCAAGAATAATATTAGAAAATCAGTGTTGTACATAGAACACTGTATTGAACAATAATGATGAGACATCGGATTGGTTTTCTACTGTGGAAACGATTGTTAGAAGACTATTTCCTCAGGATCTTCCTCAAGATGATTCACCTGAACAAACGGAGATACGCCGGATGAACTCTAAGTTTACAGGAGCAGGTGACGCTGAAGCTGAACTCTTCAGTTTGGTGGAGTTGGGTGCAGCAGTAGCTAAATTGAACGTTAAGAAATGTCCAGGTCTGGACTTAATTGAAAATCAAGTAATCATTAAGTTTTATGATTACTTTCCTCAAATTATGTTAAATTTGTTTAATAAATGTTTCACTGAAGGTACTTTTCCAAGACCGTGGAAGATGGCACTGCTAAAGATATTGCATAAGTCTGGTAAGCCCAGGACTGATCCGAGAGCATACAGACCAATTTCTCTCTTGGCGAACATGGGTAAGGTTTATGAAAGATTACTTGCTCCCAGAATTTCTGCGATGTTTTAGAGGATAAGCATCTGTGTTCTGCTGATCAGCATGGATTTAAGAAGGGGCACTCTACAGAGGACGCCATAACATCTCTTTTAAAGTACATTAAGGATTCTTCAGAGAAATATGTTCTTATGGTCTTTATAGACTTTGAAGGAGCATTTAATTCGGTATGGTGGGAAAGTGCCCTTCGATCTCTAGTGCTTGCAGAGTGTAATAGTTACATATTTAACACAATAAGGTCATACTTTCAGGACAGATTTATTACTGTGCGTGCACGTCATCTGTCATATAGAGCCAGTGTCTCGAGAAGCTGTCCTCAAGGTTCGGTTTTGGGACCTCTCTTTTGGAATGCAGTTTTAGATCAGTGGTTTGTTAAAGAGAGTATAGAGTTTGCTAAGATAGCTTATGCTGATGACCTTGTGATTGGAGTTTCTGGGCGCTCCAAACTTATATTGGAAAGAAAAATACAGTCAGTTTTAGATGATTTAATGCAGTGGGCCAATTTGAACAAATTGAAGATCTTTGCAAGTAAGACCTGTTTTATGGTTTTTAATCAAGAAACAATTTGATTACGGCAGACCTCCAAGAGTTATTTTAGGTGGAGTTCAAATTCCTTATGTTGCTAAAACTAAGTATTTGGGATTAATCATAGATGACAAACTTTTTCCCACATGTTTCACACCTAAATGTAAAAGTAAGACACTTTACAGGCTCCATTGCTAGGATTTCTCGTAAGGAGTGGGGATTGAATAAGAGGGTGTTGTCATTGTATTATAAGACTATTTTTCTCCAGATAGTGGCATATGCGGCTGTTGTTTGGTTTTCTGTGGTAACTAAAACTAGGATTCGATCGAAACTTTTATCGCTTCAGCACTCTATGTTATTAACTTTATTGAAAGTACCTAGAACAGCGTCTACAAACGCTCTACAGGTAATTGCTGGTACCATGCCATTGGATTTATTTATTGTCTACAGAGGGTTTTTGTACAAATTGAAAAAGGGTACATTAATAACGTTTTTGGATATTACAATCGATTTGGAGAATAATATTAAAGAAAGAAAACAACGAATATGGAGCAAATTAATGGATTTATGGCAGACCAGATGGGAAAGTGGTGATGTTGGAGCTGTGACGAGGAAATATATTCCCCAGGTGAACTATGCATTGGCAAAAACCGTAGCATCTTGGTTTACGCCTTCTATGTACACTTCTTATTTGTTAACAGGACACGGCTCACTTAGGGTCAAATTATATGAGAGAGGGTTGGAGACAGATCCTTTCTGTACATGTGGCGAGCAGGAGACTTGGATGCATGTAATTTTTTTATGTCGGGAGTATGAAGACCAAAGGCGGATTTTGATGGCGCATATTCCTGGCATCATTTGATACAGTACATTTACTTATTACAAATCGTGACTGTTTTAATTTATTTCAGGAGTTTTCAGCTGCTGTTTTTGCAAGAAGAACTGTTCTCAGAGCCTTTCTTGAGAGGCAAACCTAGTATCTTAATTGTCTTCATGGAGTTTCATTATTTGTTTCTGCAGCTGGGGTGCTGGACCTGATTCATGGTGTTGGGTCAGGTGCTCTGGTTAGTTGTCTTTTGTGCTGCGATCATGAATACTCCATTCTGGATTCTGCCGTGCTGGATCTGATTCATTGCGTCGGGTCTGGTGGTCTAAAGGTTCTATTATCCATGGCGTATAGTTGGAGATTGCTGGATAGTACCGTTATTGGTTTTGGAGGTTCCAGTGCATGTGAAACAGCAACTGAGGAAATATTCAGTTGAACTGTGTTTTTTGAAGTTTATAGTTTTGCCATCCAGACTATTGAATATTATTGTTGTTTTATTATATATATTTTTTATTATTATTATTTTTTATTTTTTTCCCTGCTGGCTCCCTGGTATGGGCAACCCGGGGCGTGGGATTGCTGGCACTCACTGGTATTGCACTGCCTCCAGTGGGTGCGGGATTTCAAGTGCGAATTGCGCTACAGTAAAATCAGACTCAGGTAATTTAACATACTTTTTAAGGACTGCTTTGTAAAGACTATATATTCCCAAGTTCTCAAGGTAGATTTGGGCTTATGCCTGGGAGCTACCCTGAATAAGAACACATACACACACGAGAGTTTAATGTTTGTCAGAGAATATAATTATATGTAAATATATCTTGTATATAAATCATGTATATACTTTTATGTACATAATTTTGAGACTATATTGTGTGTAATTAATAAATGAAAAATGAAAATAGCTTCTTGTCTGCTTCACTGAAGACGCTATGAACAATCTCCTCAACACAGCAAACTCAACCACAGAAAAATATCTACTCGCTGTCTCCACTGACTTTGCTGGTGCCTTCGATTCCATCTGGTGGCCCAGCATTGTCAGAAGATTATGCCAACTCGATATTCCACTCAACCTCTACCGCTGTGTCCAGAACTACCTCTTCAACCGCTCAGTAACAGTTCAAACAAATTTTTAGAAAACTTTCCGACCAGTTGTTAGAGGGGTGTCCACAGGGCTCAGTTCTTGGGCCCTACTTCTGGTACTTAATACTAGATGATTTTCTTCTTATGGATCTAGGTGTGGACTGCATGGCCTATAGATGACCTCATCCTCCTTATCAAAGCTGAATCTAGAACTCGGCTTGAGCAAATTGCCTCCCCTGCCTTAACGATCCTCCAAAATTGGGCAAACAACCACAAGTTACTCATCTCTGGGGAAAAAACGAAGTCTATCCTCCTCAAAGGATCCTTGGACATAAGAAGACCGCCACAAATTAAAATCTCTGGGCAGACATTGCAACTCAAAACAGAACTAAAATATCTAGGAGTAACCTTTGACTCCTGATTAACATTCTTACCTCATCTTAATTACCTCTCCAACAAAATACGTCGTTATACTGCCATGATCGTAAGAATTAGCAGAGCAGACTGGGGTTTGAAGAGGAGGACTCTCATGCTACTTTACAAAACCAGCTTCTTACCAGCTATGTGCTATGGTGCAGCCATATGGTTCCCTCGTGCCATCATTGCACGTAATAAAGCAAAGCTACATACAATTCAACGCAATATCCTACTCACCGTGACTAGAGCTTGCTGCACAGTCAGTAATCCTGCCCTGCAGGTCTTAGCAGGTACTCTTCCTCTGGACCTGGAGGTTATTCGTAGCAGCCTTGCATACCGCATAAAGAGAGGAATTCCCACCACCATTCTGGATATAACACTCGATCTAACTAATGATGCAAAAAACGAAATGAAACAGATTTACTCTAAGCTCTTCCAGCATTGGCAAAGATCTTGGGAGCAAACAGCCAAAGGTGAAACAACTAAAAGATTTCTTCCATAAGTTATGATAACTGCACCAAAACCTCCTCCGTGGTACTCACCAGGCCTTCATGTCTCGTTCTTCCTCACTGGTCATGGATCGTTTCGGGCCAAGCTGCATGCCCTGGGTCTCACAGATTCTCCTCTCTGCACATGCGGTGACAATGAAGACTGAATTCACCTCATGTATAATTGCCCTCTTTATGATTTGCCCAGAGGTCTCCTAATTACCAGAACTGGAAATATACCCAGTGGGCAGGAACATCTCTACATAATTGACGAAACCAACTACAAGCCTTCACTACTTTTGCCCAGACTGTATTTGAAATGCATCAAATTCACCTGCAGCAAACTGTTCAGCGCACCCCCATCTTATAATGAACTCAAAACTCAATTCACAGAACATATCCTGAATGGAATCAAAGAAAACACCAACAGGATATTGATCTTTATTCTGACCTAACAGGAATCTCTCGATGTTCACAAAGGAAAATATCTTACAAACCCACCAACCCAAAAAGGACTTTTCTACAATATACACAAGAACTCCAAGCAATCCTTGTGCTTCATGAATCGATGTGCCTCCTCTCATCCCCTAAGAGAAGATTATCCAAGTCCTCTACCCAGTGTGGGACACTTCTCATTGCCTACAAATCACACTTGGCTGAAGAAGATTAAATTGCTGACACTGGGCCCTTGCCCAATGTGGGACACACTCACTTGCTGGCACCTCTTCTCTTCGAGGTGTAGGACAATATCTGATTTTCCTACTTGTGTTGGAACTCACATAAATACTCCTCTGGGAGTAGAACTAGCATTTGACCTTTCAAATGCAGGGTCATGCTTAGGCAACCTGATTTTGTGGGTCACTTGACCTCACAATCTTTTCTCTTCTTCCTGAGGTAGGGTGGGCTTCCCCCCAAAGGGGGGAGCCCATCCTACCTCGCCCTCTTTCTTCTGCCTACTTTCTTTCTTCTCCTTAAACTCTCACCCCTTCTCCTATTTGAAAAAAGAATTTTTTTTTGGCCTTTCCTGGGAAGCTCAGGCTAACCCAGGGTCGGCCAGCCAGAGTTCTCTTCCCACTTACCTGGTCCGGCTCCCAGTGCCAGTGACGGTAACTAGAAGTCTGTGGTGTTCCACAGACCCTAGGCTAAGCTGCCAGATGAACAACATAACTCGCATTAAGCAAACATGAACATAAACTAACATATGCTATCTGGCCTTGACAGTACTGTCTTACTTCACAAGAGATTGTGCGAAAGTATCGGTGCCGCTTGTCAAAAAACACTATGTCACTATGTCACTATAGTTTCTTGTCTAGACCCCGAAAGGATATATATGAGGTCTGATGTGAAGGATGAAAATATTAGCATAAAAGGGAAGCTAATTGCTGTATGGCAACAAAGATGGGATTCGAGTGAAAACGGCCGAGTTACCCACACGTATCTGCCACGAGTAGACATACTGAATGTACAAAAAATCCTTGGCAGCAGTTTGGACTCTGCGCTACATTTTTCTTGCTAATCCGGACACGGATTAGCAAGAAGGTTGCACGAGTTGGGGTTTGCAGTAAGTGATTTATGTTCCTGTGGACAGCAAGAAACCAGTGTACATATCATGTTGCACTGTAATTGTTATCTTGATCTCAGGAATGAGTTGGAGATCGACTCGGGCGGACTTGAGCAAAGAAATCTATGGATCATGTTCATGGATAGAAGCTTTTTTGGAAGTTTTAAGGAAAATTTTTTGGAAATTTGTGAGTTTGCTGTTTAAACGGAGAGTAAGATTACGGCTAGATAGTAGTACCCGCCTCCCCGTGGTTGGGGACGGTAACATAGTTCATTAAGATAAGTGGGACTGAGGTAGCCAATACTATATTCTTCTTAGCCATGGCTAAGAGTTATAGCGCTCTCTTTAAGTTGAATTGTGTTTTGTATTTTTAATAGTTAATGTTTATAAAAATAATAATGTTTAAATTACGGCAATAGAATAATACTGAAGTAGCATTATCCACATATAAGCTACGGCTTAGGAGGTGGGTGTGCTGAAAGTGTTTCTGAATATGCCAAAGGTATCAGGCATGCATGTTTTTTCCCTCGCTATCTTATAAAGAAGATCCCATAGATTGTAATTCCCCGAGCCGTTAACAAATGTAGTCCAGGTTGCTCTCTTCTCGGCGGCAATGGCTTTTGCGTATTCATTCTTTTTGACAATGTAGCTACTGTGTAATCTTGTCACCTCAGAGGGGGGACCAGTTGCGATTGCGCTGATAAAACCGTCGCGCTCGATGGGCCTCCTTACGCATCGTTGCTAGCTCATTACACCACCATAAGCAAACAATGGGACCGATGGACTTTTCCTTGTAGACTTATATAAGGACTTCATTAGTGCTTGCGTGCTTCTTCACAAACAATTAAAACTAAACTGTTATTTTAAGGCCACTCGAATAATTAAATTCATCTTCCGTGCATTATGTCTGTAAATTGCGTGTGTTGTCTAATCGAATTACCTGTTTTGCTGGACGAAAAACCCGAGTTGGCCGGGGAGAAAACCTTGCTATCTATGTCACAGTGCCGCTAAGTGCGATTATGTGGGAAACCACTGGCAACGCCTAACAAATACACTATGCTAGGCTTTATAGAGCCCATGGCTGGCCGTGTGGCGGTTCGGGCGGATACACCTACAAAAAAATCCTTGGCAGCAGTTTGGACTCTGTGCTACATTTTTAATCACAGGACACGGATTAGCAAGAAGGTTGCACGATTTGGACAGCAAGAAACCAGTGTACATATCATGTTGCACTGTAATTGTTATCTTGATCTAGGTAGGTGGTCATAATATTTTGACTGGACAGTGTAATATAAATAAATAAATTTTCTGTTTATACTCCAAGACGACCAAACAGTCAGAGGAGTTCACAAGATAGACAGAATACAAGAAACAGCACCTTATTCAGCAGTCACGGGCTTGAACCCCGGTCACTCAAGGCACGTGTACTTATGCACCCGCGCGCCTGACCACTAGGCTACGGCGGTCTTATATTACGGCAAATACGTGCCAGCGAGGTGCACAGGTTGGTTATTTTCAAAAATAGTCTTTATTTCATTTATGTTTGCCTAATATTATATAAGCTTGCTTTCTTGCATCACTTTGCAAATAAATACTGCTGCCAGTAACTAAATGGCCATGTGAACAACACACCAACACATAACGTACGGTACCCAACATATCTCACGCTCATATGGCTTTGCAGACTCTTGCATTTTCACTGTGCTACTAAATGCGATTTTGTGGGAAACCATTAAAATAGTATTTATTAGTTTTACAATTTACATTCCACATGCAAATAATTATACTAATACTAAATTACATTACAGAGTTTAAGAATTATGTCACGTATAATTTTAAGCGCCACCTAATACTGTATAATTCACTTACAGTTAACGCGAGCTCTGGTGTCTGCTGTGTTAAATTTTCCAGGATTTATTAAATGTGGTTGTGCATCAGAAACTGTAAGAATGACGAATGTAATTAGGACTCGTTATGGCGTGCCTGCTGTCCCTACACGACAATTTGCATTAGACAGCGGATTATGGAAAATGAATCACCCTATTCCTACCTACGGAGAACAATTATATTTCATTCCTGTCCAAGATGAATTGAAGGTAAAATAAATTAATTAATGAATATGAATGAATGAATAAAGGTTAAATAAGTTAGCTTCTGATATTCCAGTTATCGTTCTACTGAAAATAATTCAACAAACAAATTACTGTTCAAGTTGGAATAAAAAAAGAACAACTATAAATTGTATATACCCCAGAAATATGCAGATGATTTTATACTTATGGTAATTAAAATATTTTGTTGTTTATGCACAGAAATGTAACTGATTTTATGTATAAGTAACTTAGATTTTGTTATTTCTTTTTAATGGATTCTTTTTAATGTATTATAATCTTAGTTGCGTTGCAGTCTTGATCACGCTATTAGTCATTGCAATGACGATAAACATCCATCAATTGTACTTTCTTTGCATTTCCAGTCATGTGTAGCTTTTGTTTTCAATCTCTATATTAGTTTAAGAATTCATATTGCATATGCATACGTTTCGGTTTAGGTCATAGCAGGTGTACTCATAAGTTATGCCAGGGGCGCATTTAGGAATTTATCGGCACTGGACAGTACATCCATATATGGAACCCTACAAGGGGAACTAGTGGGAGGTAGGAAGTAAAATAATGCGCCCGTGACACTGACTTTCCTTTCGCAAGGCTTTCCTTGCCTTGTTCATGCAGCTCAAAACAATTGTCTCAATAAACAATTGAGACAATTGTTTGTTTTAGAAAATTAATAAAGTGGGTGTGTAACATACATACACTGTGTATGTGTGTAAAGTAGCACAGTAACTCCCTTTTAGTGAAAAATTTGAGCCCAAAGCCCGTTTTGCCGAGTCGCAGTTGAATCAGAGCTCCAAAGCTCAGTAGGGTAGGAACAGTCCAATTATTGGATTGTTCCTTCCCTACAATCCAATTATTGTTCGAAGCGTCTGAAAATATGAAAATAATTACAATCTACAGAAATTCAAGTCTGATGTTAACAAATATTGTCTGTCTTCTCAACTTACAACTCATGCACGGTACTAAATACTATGGGTTCTTATACCTATTTGTGGTTTTCCTCATACACATTTATAAATATACAGGGTGTTTCAAAAGTGATGGTCAATAATTTAAAGGTGAACTGTACAGACTACAATATGCAAAAAACGCCTTATAAACACGGGTCCTTAAGGGAATCATTTTCGAGATATTGCACATTTCTAGTTGGGATCCTCCACTGACATGTTTGTTTAGGTTAGGATATGCTCATTCTCTCCGTTTTCCCTCCCTCAATGCTCTGAGACGTAACAGGCATACTAGTACTTGTCAAAGGATAGTCAACATCGAAAGAGGTTACAGCAAGAAGAGTATGCAGACATGCAATTCATGTATGGTAAAGCCAATGTCAGTGCACTCGAGGCTGCATGTTTGTACCAAGATGCATTTCCCCGCCTAAGGCAGCCCAACAGGAGCACATTCATCAACGCCTTAGAGAACACGGGCGCTTCGCACATGGAGTACGAGCAGGTAGGCCCAGAAGCATAACACCTGATGTTGAGGAAAGGGTGCTAGAAAGAACATCCAGTAACATGTAACATCTGTAAAATCCTGTGCGGTTGAAACCAAAAATTAAAAATGTATTATCTTATGTTTAATAAAACCACCCTTAGCAAAGGATTCACAGCTTTTTGCTAAACTAGTGCTCCCATATTCAGTGGCGGATCTTAACAGAGAATGCATTATCTCAAAAACGGTTCATTTGCGGCCCGATGTTAACTGGGACTTTTTTTGCCTATTTTAGTTTGTACTTTTCACCTTTAAATTATTGACTATCATTTTTGAAACACCCTGTATATATGTCACCCGACTATCCAGACGGGCACAGACGATTGTCTAACTTGTTTAAGCATAAATTCGGTCATACTGATTGCTCCTGCTATTAGTTTCCCTAACACATTTTGAATAATTTGCAGATACAAACTCTGTGACAATGATGATGTTTAAATGTTGGTTTACCAAGAAGATATGCTATTTTCCTAGAAGCAAATTCTGAAAACAGTTTGAAACATTTAAATGTCATAAATACCATTATGTATAGTCCGTAGTTAGCTAATATGAGCACAAAATTAACTTAAAGATTTAAATTGTATAAATTATTTCTCTGTAAACACATTATGCTCCACCATGTATATCAAGATCATCTGACAGGGGTGAATCACTTACTCCACAGGTGTTGGTGCCTTTATTATTAGTACAGTTAACTGCATTCTGGAGTAATGTGCATATTCATTAATGTTCGTATTGCATAATTGAATTCTTATACTACCAGAAAAATATACTGCCCATTAACTATGACTCTGGCTTATCGGATACTATAAGGAGATGCAATGAATATGCCAATTCCTGAGGTTCTTGGGATAGGCAGACATCGTCTGCTGCTCCTCGTTTTGAGAGGTTTGGGTTCGATTTCTGCCGACGACTGGACGAATTTGTAAAGTCCTCTTCAAGATATCAGCTACCTACATTCCTTTTCTCGGACAGATGGCAATAGATTCCTCTCCCTCCCCCCAACATGAATTTATGCTGGGTTTTTCAACCCGCACAACATGCAAATATTACCACTAAAACACACACACATACACACTTCTACAGACAAAATACACCATACAAGTACTAGTAAATAACCGACTTTTATGAGGTGATTAGAATTGGAATTCGTTGATATGCAGGGAAGGTGTTTATTTCTTAATGTTTCTGATGCATTGCTTGAAGAATTATGAGTATTACTCTAAAGGATAGTGATCATACAGAACAGACTTTTAAGAAAATACAAAAATCAACTTGAGGGGAAAACTCTTTGTTAATTGCCTTCTCCAGAAGGGAGGAGTTAAAAAAAAAAAAAAAAAAAAGGGATGGAGGGCTAGCCATCAGTCGAAACTTGAGTCCGCCTGTGGAGGAGAAAAGATATAGGGAAAGAGATCCTTATAATAGTGAAAAGGAGAGGGGAATAGAGTGGGGTAGGGGAGGAAATAGAAGAAAAGAGGTGAATGTAGGCGGAAGCATCTACCTTAGGGATTTGAAAGGGGGGGATGCCGGTGGTCATCTAGCCCCCGGGGAGAGGAAAATAAAAGTCATGGGTAAAGCCCGAAGTGTAGGATCAGTGTTTATTACTTCTTCCTTTTGCGAAGTAATAAATTGATCATTCAGGTATACAGGGTGCATCAAGATACAGGGTGCCTTGCTTCAGCCTCCTCTTCCAACTCACTCCAAATATTCGATCAAAAAAAAAATGTATTAAATTTTACTTCCCCTCCCAACCAATGATTTACAATATATATATATATATATATATTTTTTTTTTTTTTTTTTTTTTTTTTTCAAACATTACTCAAGTCCGGAATATTGGATCAGTTTCTAAAATATCTGTCATGCTTTTAACAATATCAATTCTGATAACATTTTAAAAGTCTAACCTGTACTGCACTCATTAAAGTGATTTGTAACATTTTCGAGATGTTAGATAATTGTGTATATTAAATTGAGGGTCCTACATCATTTTATTTACTACATTAAATTATAAATTGCTGATTATTGTTTTGAATAAAGTTTTATTTTATTTCAATTTTATTTTAGTTTAATAATATACACTCTTCCACCGATATTTTTTTTTTTTTTTTTTTGGGTTGGAACGATCTGACCAGCTTAAATACTTTTGAAACAATTGACGCGAATGCGCAAAACTGGAAGCTGAAAATATATGCCACCGATGGCTGCCCGAGTTTTTTTTAGGAATTGTGGTCGCCCGTACATTATTTTATTTACTTTATTTTTTTTTTTTTTTCTTTAAAATGATTGTTGTTTGTTGTTGAATTCCACACTACTGAAGTCACGGGCGGACACAAATCGCAACTCTGACTGCAATTTTCAGAAAATTCCAACTTCTAGGGTGTGTAAAGCAGTGAGATAGCAGAGCATGAAGACGACACAAAATTTACATAAATAACATTTTTTATGAAGCTCATAAAAACTATTTATATATACACATACAGATTCTAAATTGGATTCACATATAGAACTATGATACGTTAATTCAACATTTCACACACATTTATATATATATCCACACACATTTATATATATATCCATACACATTTATATATATCAATTGTACTCATTTATATTTCCTCATATATGCATGTATATATATAACTTACAGTAGTTAACACACCCTTTCCTTTTTTACTAATTGATGGCCACACCCAATAACAAGGAATTCCACCTTTTACTTAGGTAGTGATTCGAACCTACCTTTACAGATTCACATACACCACGTTGCATCAGTAGATTCTTACTACAATTACTGTTTATCTATTATTACTGTTACTACAATTACTGTTTATCTATTAAATCAATTACTGCTTATCACTTTACATCAGTAAGCGTACTACAAATCACCTATTCTTATCAATCGCCTATCTATTAAATCACCTATTTCTATGAAATCACCTATCGAATCAATTACTGCTTATCGCTTTACATCAGTAGTATTTCTACAAATCACCTATCTATCCATTTGTACTTATCACCTCACATCAGCAGTGTTCACTAAAAAGTCACCTGCAAGCATTTTTGTTACATTTTCCCTTTCTGATACAGGGTAGGTTCCCCTTTTCTCTCCAGGTTTCTCAATAAAATAAATTTTTCTTCCGTTTACACATTAACACATTATCTAGAATCTTATCTGTTATTTTATCATCTGTTAACACATTGGCTAGAATAATAATATAGGTTACCACATTCTCATCCTACTACACCTATGATAATTAATTCCCTTATATTCTTTAGATCCTTATACTGTATATATTCTATTATTAATTCCCTTATATTTTTTTCTTTCTTCTTTACCCCTTCAGTACCCTTACATAATTTCATGATCATTAACTTATCTATAATCTAACCTAACATAATAACTTAATTGTACATTACAAAAGAGGATTTCCTTTGAAAGAAACCAAATTTCTCAGAGTTTAGTTATGAGTCTGAGTTCGGGGTTCAATAAAACTGAAACACACCTATGTTCAATAATGGGCCGCTACTTTCAATTCCATTGCATTTTGGTTTTCTTCTGTGGCAGACAGGCTCACATCCGTTTCAAATCTTTCTGGCAGTCTATCTCTCCTTCTGGGCACTTCTTCTCACGTAGAATTCTCGACTCACATAACTGCATACCTGGCTCACTCGGGACTGGACCACTTCTAGACGTAAGTGTAGCTTCCTACGTGAATATACTTCAGAAAAAGAGCATGCTATTTCGTTGCTAGACACGCCGATCTACCGACTACTGGACTCTCTCTCTCTCTCTCCACACATCTGCAGAGAGGGTTCATTCTCAGCGGGACCGTCGAGAATGAGCATAGATGCAAGTGTCATGATTATACTTCAGAAATACAGCATGCGATTCCGTTGCTAGACACGCCGATCACCCGATTTATGGCCAACTGTACCTTTACTTTATACTTCAGAATATGTTTCTCACTCATCCGCAATTCCCCCCCCCCCAAAAAAAAAACCTCTCCACGTTCTTTCCATAACTCTCTCTTTCTTTTTTCTTCTCCCATATCTCACTATTTCCAAACCCCGAACTTCAACTTTAAAACTGGAAATCTAGAAACTCTACATGCCCTCACCTCCTCTCCACCTCACTCCCCCCTTTTTTTTTTCTTTCATGTCACTCCCACAAATTCCGAATTCTCTCTCCAAACTGTAACTCCCACAACTGTAACAAACTGAACTCTCCTCTCTACTTCTTCCCGACTCACATCCTAACTGTTTTTCCTCAGCAGTTTGAACCGCCTCCCACAAGACTCTCAACCAATTCCAATACTCTACTAATTTCTCACTCTTTCCTATTTGTTAAAAAAAAAAAAAAAAAAAAAAAAAATCTTAACGCAACTCTCTCCCTCGTGAGCAAACCAACCACCTCTCTTGCAAATTCCTTGTTTTCTTAGCATTCCCGCATTAACTCTTTCTACAAAGGTGGCGATTTTCGTGTTTACACTTTCCATACTAAACATCGTCCACTTACCTAAAATCCGCTACACTAACGCCGTTTTCTGATACAAACGGGCGCCTCCGTAGCCAGGTGGGAAGGAGCAGCAGTGTGTAGCACATGCTTCTTGATTAGACCGGGGTTCGAGCCCGTCACCACCAAATACGGAGTATGCGGAAAGGTCAAGGAATGACCACCGCATATCCCGGAGCAATATGGCCTTAGTTGCTAATGCTCCTAAAAACCAAATAACAAACAAACTGATACAAACGCCTAACTGGCCTGTCAAGTTCCTGTTTTTGTCAAAAAAGCAGCTAAGATCAAAATGCTTCTTAATTACCTGGTCCTATTGTTTGCGCTCCTAGTAACCCTTTCTTGCCTGTACGCAAATGCCACTCCTTACCTAATACTGACCACTGTTTTTGTTTACTTTCAGTTCACCCTCTTTGTACTACTTCTTGCTGCCATTTAATAAACACATTTATAGCCTCCCTATTTCTAAATACTGTATTTTCCAAACGTTAACATTTACCATATTCAAACCTTAATATTTACCACTTTCTCTGCCCTACTTGAATTTATTTCACATAAATGAATATTTTCATTTAATTTGTAAGGGTACTCTACAGAATCACCCGGCAGTCATAGGTATAAAACCACCTATAAGCCATGCACTGCAGTTTTAAAAGAAGTCTGACAATTCCTTTTATGTGCAGTCAGTGCTGCATTGGAAGAGGCTCATGTTGAGCCTCTTGCTAAATTTTTAGGGATTATTCGAGTCTCTTGTTAAAAAATGGTTTAACATTTTTGCAGACTGGAGATGACTCGGCTGAAATTCTTCTTGAGCGAGCCCATGTTGATGAATTGACAGGATGTACTTTTTTTACTGACTGTAGATCTTGTATCCCATCACACTGTGTTTTTATTTTAATTAGACATGATTTTGAAAACAACATCGACGTTATAATTTTTTAAAAATAAATTAAACAGTTGTACAACTAGAAAATAGCAATCATTGTTTTTAGTAATATTTACAGTAAACTACAAACATAAACGAGAACACTCATTCTCATATTTTATTTAATTTTTAAATTTTTATTTTTTTAAATTTGCACACTTAACTCCAAATGGCGTTCCCCTTAATTTAGGCGCCTTTATATGGTGCACATCTGTACACCGTTATTCATTGTTCCTAGTTCCAACAATCAATTATTCTCTTGCTGAAGGCAAATATTTGCACGTCTGTTAGTGTTGTACAGCTAAATTTTTGTATTCGATCTGTAACGGTACTCTCTATAAATAAAAATAAAGATGGTTATAGAGCGAATTGGATTCTCCGGGTGTCCGGACAGATTAAAATCCTAATTGATAAAAGGTAGATTATGTATAAATTGGGAATCCTACCCAGTAAAGTAAATTATTACTGTCACACAGTGTTACAGATGTATGTCTTTTGGGAATATTTCTAAATACCGTATTGTAAAAATGAGAGCTTCTGTGGACACTGTGCTGTAAGGGATCACTCCTATAAGAATTATCCAAATTTGACAGCCCCTCCTAAATGTGTCAATTGCAGCTGGAAAAAGCTGGAAGCTAGGCATTCTGCTATACATAAGCAATGTCCAGAATATGTAAGGGCTCTGGACATTAATAAAAAGAAGTTCGCTTATGAATAGCACAAATACTTTTTAAATTAAAGATACATCAGGTCAGTGCCGTACCTAGGTACGAGCGAACCGGACGGCCGCCCGCGGCCCGGGAATGTATGTGGCCCGAATTCCGATGATATTTTAATTTTTTAAATATAAAAAAATGGTTTTCTTTATATATTATACTTTAAGTGTACCAAAAAAATTCAATATATTGGCTTATTTATATTACAGTAAATTTATTTATTTTATAATCAGATGTTAAAAGAAATTAATTATTGTCTATTTTTATTATTTAAACCTAATTTTAATGCAACCCCCCCCCCCCCCCACAATAATGCAGATTCACGTTTAAAATTGTTCGCTTTCATGATACTTGTATCATTTCCATGATACATCAAAACGCTGTCAATGGGACAGCGTTTTGATGTATCATGGACGATTTTCAACTAGGCATAATTTCAGAACCTTAAAAAATGACTAAAAGCTTGAAAGGACTTGGTGATATACTCGGAAAAAAAGGACGCATTTTCTGCTTTTGCTGCAAATTATTTTGTCATGCAAATATTCTCTTGAAAAGTACTGGATTCCGTTCTTGGCGTCATTCGCAGGATGGTTTAAGTTTGCATGAAAACTCAAAATCATAACAAAAACATGCGTGCAACAGTGAAAGGAATTAGAGCTCCAGTTAAAATCCAATAAAATTATGGATGTTGTAAATCAAAATTTGATAGAGAAACAAACAAATAATAATAAAAAAAAATAAATTCTGGAGAATGATTTTGGAACGAACAATTGAGATAATTTAATTTTTCAGCTTCACAAAATTTGGCACTGTGAGGAAAGAATGAGAAATTATTTGAACCAAATATTGAAATTTTTTTGCGACAAATAGAGTACACGCAAGAGTTTTACAAGAAAATAGCAAGCAGAGTTTTTTATGTTCCGTGTGTCGCTCATAATTTAAATTTAGATGCAGTACATGCTTCAACAACAGCAGAATTATTTTTTAGAACATTACAAAGATTATAAGCAATTCGCATTGCTTCGCCGAGTAGGTGGGACGTTTTAAAAAGGCACGTAAAAATTACTGTGAAATCTCTACCAGAAACAATATGGGAAGGAAAGATAAAAGCTGTTGAAGCAGCACAATATCAGTTATGGGATAGTACAACTGCATTAAATGAAATCAAGGCACAGGCCAAAGAAAAAGATGCAGAATTGCAATCTGAAATACAAGGTTTGTTAACAGAAATTACTTTTTTAAAATTTATTGTAAGTGTAGTTGTTTCGTAAGAAATATTGAGTATTAAAAATAAAGCCATGCAATGTAGTAAAACTAACATGAACACTGCAATTATATTGATAGAAGGTGCTCTTGGTCAACTAAATGAATTTAGAACATCAGGATTTAAAATGTGTGTGGATAAAGCTGTAGACATCGAAACTGAGTTGGAAGTACCATCGTGTTACCAGAAGTGCGAGTTTACCTCATGAGATGAATGCTTTACTGATCCAACCAAAAGGTTTGAAACGGAATTTTTAATATAATGATCGATGTAGCTATTAATTGGCTTACAAGAAAGATTTCATCATATCAATGAAATATTCTCGGCTTTTCATCTTATTCCAAAATCAGAAAACTTAATGAATTCATTTTAAAATGCGATAGAAACCAAATGTTAACACCTTGAACGAATTTTAATGGCAAGGACGGGAGCAGCGACATCGATGCCAAAGAGTTACGTCAAGAAATCCAATCTTTGCAGAATGTTTCAAGAGGAAAAAATTTAGTTAAATTTTATGCCAACATCATTTCTCTATGGATATATATATATACAGGGCGATTCACTACCAGTGCGACAAACTTGTAGGAGGTGTAGGGGGCACAAAGACGAATCGGAATCACATAGCATTGCAGGGTCGAAATGCCTTCGTCATGCGGTAGAGGACGTTGAACGGGAGGTCGCGTGAACAGCGATCCCGCTGGAAGTCAGCATTTGCGAACCGGTTCCCGAGGCAGTAGGATGGACGAGTATTCAAACGTTGAACTGGCCGACATGCACCTCGCGTATAGAGCTGCGGACTGTAACGGGCGCGCCGCTCTGCGCTTGTACCAGGAACGTTTCCCGCACAGGCGTGCTCCTCATCATACGATTTTCACACGTGTGCACAGAAGGTTGCGCGAGACTGGTTGTTTCACGAGAGGTACCATGAATCGAGAGCGAACGACAAGGACGCCAGACAATGAGGAGAATGTCCTACGTCTTGCAGAAGGTAATCCGAGTACTAGTACTCGAGCGATAGGCCAACGATTGGGTATTTCCCAAGCCACTGTATGGAGGATACTGTCAACAAACCAAATGAGTTCATACCATCTGCAACGCGTCCAGTCATGGGAGCCTACGGATTATCCACTCCGGAGGACTTTTGCTACTTGGTTTCTTCAACAGAAACGGTTCGCAAATGCTGACTTCCAGAGCGATAGCTGTTCACGCGACCTCCCGTTCAACGTCATCTACCGCATGAGGAAGGCATTTCGGACCCTGCAATGCTATGTGAATTCCGATTCGTCTTTGTGCCCCCTACACCTTCTGCAAGTTTGTCGAACTGGTAGTGAATCACGCTGTATATATATATATATATATATATTTTTTTTTTTTTTTTTTGTTGGCGCATCGGTTTCTGTGGCCATAATGCACCTCCCAAAGTTTTTGCATTTTACTCTGATCCAAGCTCGAGGCGGGATTCGAACCCGCGAGCGAACTGGTTCACTCACAATGAAAGCAACGCGGAGATGGGGGAAACCCCTGGTGCCGTTTGACCCTAAACACACTTTACACTTTACTTTACCTTCGGATTAACAGGCAGTCACTTTACCTACCTGACTAGCCCGGTCGGCTCTTCGGATGTTATTAACACTGCCAATTACAGTTGCGTCTGGAGAGGGGAGTTTAAGACTCAAAATAATTAAAACATATTCACGAGCAACAATTGGCCAAGGAAGAATTAATGGATTGACCATTATGCCAATCGAATAAGATGTACTAAAAAATATAAAAACATCAGACGTTATAGACAAATTCGTATCAAGTAAATATCGTAAGGTAATGATGTGAAAACTATTAAGTTTATATAAATAATGTATTAGTCGTTAAAGTTTAAATAAATAATTATGATTTGAATAATTTTTGGGTATTTCCTTTATTTTTCAATTTTACGGATTCCACCTTAAATTTTTGCGAGGGGAACCCCCAGATGAATATTTCGCCCTGGGTCGACAGACATTTAGGTACGATACTGCTTCTGGTGAATGCATAGCATGCAAAAGACATCGCTGCTGAACTTACCTGCATGGCACTGAAGGAGAGATATTATGTTTTACTTGTTCAAGAGCAATATACAGTACTTATTTAAATAAGGACCTTGGATACCTTTGTATGTATAGAGTTAAAATATTGGGGATACGCCATTTGCTGTGATCATAGTAGTGAACCCAGAATTTGTGCTCATCATGATTACGTCCTTATGTTTTGAATGTGGCGAATGTTGTGAAATCTGTAACCCTACTGGTTCTGTATACCTGGTGTCCTTGTACTATAAGTATAGTGATGTTATGGAACCTTACATTAGGTATCTTGAGTAAGTTTATTCGGTATTAAATAGCAGACCTGTGGTTATTGCAGCGGATTCGTACGTTTGCTCTACTCTCTGGGTTGCTTCAGATGATAGAGGATTAGACCTGGAGGTGTTCCTTTCCTCCTCTGGGTTGGGAGTTGCAACGATCTGCAGCAGCTTCCTCTCTTCGCCACTGTCCATGGTGAATCTTATATTGATGTCACCTTGTGTTCTACAGCAGTTGGAAATAAATTGGTTTGTGAGGCTCTAGTGACCACAGATGTATCTCATTTGTTTACAGTGTTACAGTATCCAAAAAAAAAACTAATGTAAGTGGAATATTTTTTAATGACTCTGTTAGTTTGAGGATACAGGGTTTAATAAACTGGAATGAGTTTTGAGCTGAACGTAAGGGTAAGGTTTGACTGGAATATTACAGGAAGCCAGTGCTAATTCCGTGAGCAAGAGAAGGATGTGTTCTTGGAAAGTTCCCTGGTGGAACCATACCGTGATTGATTTGAGAACACCTGTACGAGCTGCACGAAAACATTATCATAGGGCTTGCAGAGTTGCAAACTCAATTAGGAAAATGATTTAAAAAACAAATAACGTCAGTAGAGGCATATGATGCAACAAAGAAAGCTTATACAGCATCAGCCAAAAAAAAAAAAAAAAACCTTCCCATTACACCCATCCATTCACTCCAAATGTTTGTCTAGTTCTGCCTTGAATTTTTTTTAAGCTGTCAACTTCCACGACAGATGAAAGCGTGTTCCAGCAATCAACCACCCGCTGGCTAAAGGAAAAAATATTGTAGCTTAAGGTCGCTGTACTCCAGGGAAATTGAAAAATGCGAAGAAACTGCATGGGAAAATTTTGAACAGGCTGGAAATGCAGATCCTTGGAGTACAATACTATATATAAAATTGTGACCGAAATGGTTATTGTAAGTGATAAAATGTAGTGTTCTAAAGAAAGGAGCAGATGAAACAACTACTTGGCCTGGGTCTGTCGGGCAGATCTTGTCAGAATTGTTTTTAATAGATTTTTTTTTTTTTTTTATTACGTAAACCCCAAACACGAGAGGTATCAGAACCTATAGTACTTAGAACCGTGCTCGGGTTGGAGGTTTAGAAGATGAAAGAAAATACTGTATTTGTTTACATTAGACTTGAACTTCTGTAGACTGTCATTTTCAGGAAATACGTAGGAAGGAAGGTTGTTCCAGAAAACGACAGTTGAATGAATAAACGAGGAAGATGAAAAGTTGGTTCAGTGAGTTGGAAGTTGCACAGTAAATGGATGTTGGCTGGTGACGGCACGTGTTCGGACTGTTTTGAAAGAGAGAGCGGGAATTATAGAAGCCAATTCAGAAGAACAGTGCCCATGGAAGTATCTGTAGAAGAGGCATGCAGCAGAAACAGTACGTCGATGAGACAGAGAGTGGAGAGACTTTGTTAAAGATGAATCATTAATTAACCTAACTGCCCTCTTCTGAATGGAATCAAGAAGCCTGAGAGAGGTTTTGGGGGCACCACCCCAGATGTGAGAACAATATTCCATGGCTGGGCGGATTTGTGATTTATACAGAGTGCGCAGCTGTTTGGAAGAAAAGTAACGCCGAGAGCGAAAGAGAAAACCAAGTTTTTTAGATGCAGAGGAAGCAATATTTGTAATGTGCTTGTGCCAAAAGAGATTAGAAGTCAGGGTAATCCCCAAAGGAGATATATCATTTTGTCTAGAAATCGGAGTGTCACTAAAGATAAGCATAGGAGCAGAAGAATCCTTTTTGCGAGATATGAGTCAAGACTGAAATTTAGAAGGATTGAAATCAACTAAGTTGTCTTTTCCCCACTGGAGAATTACCTGAAGATCGGCATTTAAGGAATTGGTAGCAGATTTTCGAGAAGTTAGAGCTGATTGAGCAGAACAAGGTTTCTCAAAATGGAATGCAATGTGCTATCATCGGCAAAACTATTGATAGGATTTCCAGTCAATGGAAGAAGGTCATTAATATACAAGAGGAAAAGAGTGGGGGAAAGAACTGAACCTTGCGGGACACCGGCATTAGTGGAGAAGTTAGAAGACAGAGAGCCATCTACCATCACCCTCAGTGAGCGATCAGAGAGAAAGCTGGATAACCAATTACTAAAAACAGTTGGCAAACCATAAGATGGAAGCTTGTTTAGAAGATCTTTATGCCAAACACGATTGAAAGCCTTTGAGATGTCAAGAGCAACTACTTGTGTTTCACCGAACCTTTCCATTGAATTAGTCCATGAATGGGTAACATAAGCCAGAATATCACCAGTGGATTGACATTGATGGAATCCATACTGGCGATCGTTGATCAGACGGAAGGTTTCTAGGTAGTTTAAGAGTTGGCGGTTAAATGATTTCTCTATTACTTTAGAAAGAGTAGAAGTAATTGCAATTGGACGATAATTGGATGGGAGGGATTTGTCACCCTTTTTAGTAACTGGCTGGATATGAGCAAATTTCCAAGCAGAAGGAAAAACACCTTTGAAATAAGAAAGTGAAAAAGGCAGCAAGGAATAGGGGTAAGTTCAGGAGCACAGGTTTTGAGAACAAGTGGAGAAATACCATCTGTATCTGGAGCTTTCTTAGCACCAAGATTGGTAAAAATCCTTTTGACATCCTTTTGACGGAAGACCACAGGAGGCATTGAATGGAGCGTGTTGGGAATGGTGGGAGGTGTTTTACCAAGATCATTAATACATGAGTTGGAAGAAAAATGGGATGCTAGCAGGTCAGTTTATCGTTGGCTGAAGTGACAACAGAACCATCTGGTTTGGACAGAGGTGGGAGCAGATCTGGGAAAAAGTTGCGGCCAATAGCTTTGGCAAGAGACCGGAATGCTCGGCTACCATTAGGGCAAGAAGCAAGTTTTCTACTCTAAGCCTGTTCAAACTCTAGTTTGGATTGATTAATAGCTGCTTTACAATTGTTGCGAGCTTTGGTGTACGCAGAAAATGAAACTGGAGAATTAGAAACAAGCCAATTACGATATTCAACATTCTTCGCTTGGACAGCCTTAGCACATTTATTAGAAAACCAAGGTTTAGATAAAAGACGAGATTTTAACGTGGAGTGTGGGATAAAGGATTCCATTCCTGCAAGAATAATTTCACTGACACGATCTGAGCAAACATTGACATCAGAAGTTTTGAAACAGTAATCCGACCAAGGAAAAGAAGAAGAAAAGTCTCGGAGGTCATCCCAATTTGTTTTCTTGTAATGCCAAACAACACGAGGTTCGGAATAGCCATGAGATAAAGGTTCCATTGGAGAAGAGACAATCACCAAGTTGTGATCTGAAGTGTCTAAAGGACCTCTCACTTCGACCATGTACTTAGAAGGGTTGTTTGTGAGAAAAAAGATCAAGCGTTATTTGCTGTATGATTAAGATTGTCTGGTATTCTTGTAGGTAAATAAATAATCTGTGCAAGGTCATTAGTAATTGCAAAAGCCTCAGCACCTCGACCAGCTGGGTCGGTGTGACTAGAAAGCGGAAACGAGCTGGAGTTGTGAACATTAAAATCATCAAGGAAAATTACCGCACTGTTAGGAAAGTTTGGACTGGAGAAAGTCAAGTTGCAAAGAGAGAAGTCAAAGAGCTCCAAGTGATTAGTGGAGTTGGGAGAACAGATGAATTGGATACAATGAGGTAGAGAGATTTTAAGCCAGAGAAGATCAAAGAGAGGAGATTCCAAATTGCCTAGTCTCTGACAGGGAATATCAAAACGGACATATGCACAAGTACCACCTTTGAGGCGAAAGGAATCATACAGCGAATAATTTGGGCATCTGAGATGAGCAGTAATTGAATCAACCGATAACTGAGATTCTGTCAGAAAAAGTAGATGGGGTTTGGCAGGCTGCAAGTGGAAATGGACATCGTTGAGATTAGAATTGAGACCACGTATATTTGTGAGATGAATTAGGAAGTGCTTGGGAGGTTTAGATCTTTTCGCAGATAAGCTTACTCTATTAGTTTGACAATTCATGGTGTATTCAATAGTAAGAAAAAGTGGGTGGGACATGCTATATGAAGTAATGAAATTTTTGGATATGGTGTACGCATGGTAAGAATATGCCCAGATCCTTGACATAACGTGGCCTCGACAATGCTCCCCTCATACACACCCTCGTACTCCCTCCAGTCATTATCTGGCAGAGTAGAGGTAGCAAGATTATACACCAGCTGATCCGGAAGTCTCCTAGAGAGTTACCAATAGGTTCGGTCCTGTGTACTAACTAGCGGCCAGTCTGCGAAAACCGTTTTAGAGCAGTACCCTCGAAATGTAAGGCACATTGGATCTCGCCATGATGTTCATCATAACCTCAAAAGTCTTCAATCATACTGCATGATGGAAATGATAGGGAAGGGTTGACCGGAACTTAGCTCTAGAGACTAAAAATGGGTTCCACCACTCCAAGCCTCCTACGTTGGTTCACATCTGGGTGGTCACCCACCATGTACTTGTGCATGGAGGTTATACCCAGGATTATTAACAGTCCCACCATCGTGAAGGTGCAAGCAGAGGATTTGGCTGCTACAGACCGTCCGGACTTCGCCGAAATTGGGTCCACTTGAGTTGGGTGTCACCCGAATATCAGTTCCATCAACGTTTTAGACTCCCAGGTAACAAGTACAGTTTTTCTGGCATATCTGAGAGAATGTCTGTGACAACCTCAAGATGATTTTAGATTGAATATATTATGCCCGAAGAAAATTTTGGAGGAGAAAAATCAATACAATTCGGAAGGAAAGAGGCCTTATTTATGAGACATGAGCTAGATTTCCTCGAGATACAACAATCATTTTAACATGGAAGGAAAGCTATTTGAGGAGTAGACGCGCTTATCTTTTGTTCATCCAGATGGAACCAAAGAAACCGCGATCCTGCCTAGTCTAACTGGGAAAACCCTAAAAGCTTTGGATAATATAATAGTTACTAAGCAACAGTTCATTGACGTGATAAATGGCCTGCCCAACAAGGCTACAACTGGACCTGACGGCTTTCCACTGTTTATGGTCAAGGTGTGCTCTGTGTATAATGTGGATCTTCTGCTTAACATCTTCCGGAAGATTCTAAAGACAGGCGCCATACCTGAACTCTGGAAGTCTTATTATGTCAAACCAGTCCCAAAAATTGGAAACCCCAAGACTGCAAAAGACTTCCATCCAATTGCCATGGGATGTACTTTATTAAAAGTTTTTGAAAAACATACATCCAGTAATTATCCAACACTGTTTTTCTCACCGACCACCTTACCTCCACACAGTCCTACACCACCGGTCCACGACCTCAAATCTCGATACTCTCTTCAGAGCACACAAAAGGCCCTGAATGACAGAGCTAAACTGGACATTAGTTTTTTGATATTAAATCTGCTTATGATACTGTGTCAATCCCTACCCTTTTATTCATCCTAAAAGATTATTTCAAGGCATCCAATCAAATAGTCAGCATTCTGGAGTCTTTACTACACCGAAGAGAGCTAATTATAGAAAATGGATCTCACCAAAAAACTATTTATTTATGCAACGAGGGGGGGTGCCTCAGGGTGGGGTAATGTCGACCACCCTCTTTTCAATTCTTCTTGAACCATTGTTTGCTGCACAGCCAAATTTCTGTTCCTTCGCCGATGATTTAAATTTTTTTTATTATTTCAAAAGACCCCAAACAGATTCAAGAAATTAATAATTAAACTTCCAATCAAATTCATCAATTAATAGATTATTTACAGCCAGCTGAACTCCAACTAAACAATGCAAAGTCAGTCCACATGACAATTACGAAGAGGAGTTCAGGAATGACATCGGAGTTGTAGGAGTTGTTTCAGGAGTGACATCGGAGTATCATGGCATACTGACCTAGGGTTAACGTGGGATGAAGATTTGAATTTCAAAGATCACTTCCTGAAGACAAAGAAGAAAACTTATGCTGCATTCTGGGCTATCCGCCAGGAGCTCGTAGGCTGCGACAACATCAATTTGATTTGTCAATACATTGATAGGTGTCTCACTCCTATACCACTATATGCATCTGAAATCTGGTCCTCAGCACCTGCCTCTCTGCGTAACAGATTCTTGGCGATAGAATACTGGATTCTGCGGTGGCTGAACCGTTTGGGAAGGAACCCGTTCACCATCTCCAAATCTATTATTATAGTCAATCTAGGCATGGCCCCTTGGAAGCTCACTGTTCTTAAAAAAAAAAATTGTGCACATTCTCTAAGCTGCTGACTCGTCAGATTGATGCCCCATCGATAGAGGATATTATCTCACTTCTCAGAGCAAGCAATAGAAACCACCAGAGCGGGCAACGTCCCCTTAGGATGAAGCTCACTGTCCTGGACTCCCTGAAAGGAATGTTCCCGTGTAACATGATTCAACACCTCCATAGATCTAAATAAGTTTGGAGAAAATAGAAGATACAGAAGCCAAATTATCGATGAAATCTTGACCAAATCACCAGAATTATAAAATGCGAGTTTTATTTATATGAGAAATGTAAATAATTTAATGCAAAAATATAAAGCAAAGCAAATTGTAATGACAGAAAAAATATGTAGGATAACCTGTATCTGTAATTACAATATTAATTTAATATCAATTTTATTTTAAAGTTACTGCTATTAAGTGAATATGAATTTCTAAACAATGTCATTATTTTAAATATCAAAAATTTGTATAAAATTGTACGCTATATTTAAAAAATATATATTTGTACACCCTCCTAGCCCACTGGCTGTTCAGGGGGTGAACCTAAGATTAATAACCAGATGATGATAATAATAATAGATTTAGACATGTCCTTATTTATAGAAGGGAATGCGCCGGGTGTGAATCATTTGGAGACCCACGTGATAAGGAGATTTTATGCAATGTACCCAGATATTTTATTAGCACACAATTCCTGTTTATGGGAAAATTTATTTCTTAAATTATGGAAAACTGCTGTCCTTAGTGATCATAAAAAATCCGGAGAAGTTCTTGAGCGAAACGACGTCATATCGGTCGATAGCGCTGTTGTCCACACTGGGCAAAATATTTGAACGATTGATTATACAATGCAAGGTATATTGCCTCTAATTTGGCTTCTGAAAAACGATTTGGTTTCAAAAAAGGCAGATCCACAGAGGATGCTATACGAAACTTGGTGGACGGTGTTCATAATGACTTCGACGGTATGTCCTCGATTTGTTCGTGGACTTTAAGGGCGCGTTCGACGCTTTGTGGTGGGGAACATTCGCAGGGCTAGAGCCGCTCTATGTCCTGGAGATTTATGAACAAGTAACATATAATGTTCAACGCGGCTGGCCCTTGGATCCATTCTCATCTTTATACATGGACAAGGATCTTGATGAGTTTCTTGAGGATGACTTGGGGAAACCGACACAATCAAAACCAAATCATCAGCGTAAGTCATCGCTTATGCTGGCGATTTCGTTTTAATTGATGCGGGAAATTCCAAAAAATGAGATTGAAGAAACAGGTAGTGCAGTTTTGGGTAAGCTGTTAGATTGGAGTTGTTGTTGTAGTAGGGTTTTAGGAGCATCGGCGACTAAGGCCATATTGCACCGTGTATATTGTCTGTAAATTGCGTGTGGTCTGAAGTCCATTTTGTGTTTGCTGGACGAAAAACTCGAATTTCTGGGAGAAGAAACCATGCCACCCTCATTTGGTTTGGTTTGGTTTGGTTTTTTTTTTTAGGAGCATTAGCAACTAAGGCCATATTGCTCCGGGATATGCGGGGGTCATTCCCAGACCTTTTCCGCATCCTCCGTATTTGGTGGTGACGGGTTCGAACCCCGGTTTAATCAAGAAGCGTGTGCTACGCACTGCTGCTCCTTCCCACCTGGCTACGGAGGCGCCTGCCACCCTCATAATCCTAATAGTAGTACTTTGCCCTCGTGGGCAGCACAGCTGGTACTCCCTACATCTGGTGGAAAAGACGTGAGTTGAGTCCCGTCGATGAAGTGAGGAATTTTTGTAGACTTTTTCACAATGTAGCTGAATTAGTCGGTCTCAAGCTAGGGTAGTATGGATTTTTTTTCTCCAGGGGACTGCAAAGTAATTTTGTATGTTACTGGCGGTTTCCAGGGTTTCCCCTATGGGACTCGAGTTTTTTGTGCTGCAAAACAGAAAATCGACTCAGAACACGCAATTTACAGACAATATACACGGAGCAATATGACCTTAGTCGCCAAAGCTCAGCTACATGCATTCCTGTACTAACAGAAATATAGCGATACAGGTATGTGTGTATTGGTCAGGGCAGCACCTGGAACGTATTTTAAACTCTGCTCTGTATCGCCGTGAAGATAGAACACTGTTTAAAAGGATAGGCATGTGAAAACTGTGCTGTACTTGTGAATTATGTGTTTATTGTGTTCTTGCCTCTTGGCCACACTCAAAGCAGCAATCACCTGTATGACTACTTCAAGGCACTCGATCACGTCCACGGGAAAGTGTACCAAGTCCAGTAGATTCACATAGTCCAAAAATAGACTCACCCCACAGAAGGTGGTGCAAAACCGATAGATGTAGGGAAATCCCTGATGGCCCAACCCAGCGAGAGGGTTAAAAAAAAAGTAGTAGATAGATAACTTACCATTTATAGTAGGAAGTCTTTTCTGCCAAGTCCAAAACCTAACCAATGATCTTAATATATTTACAATTGTATACACATTGCGAAATATAAATATCGATAAATACTATGTTTAGCAATCAAAATTACAATATTTACAGTAAAGTACACCGGCAGGTTTTAAGACAGTTCAAAGTGAAAGATCATGTAGTGCAGAAATATGCACTAAATATGTACTATAAACATAGCCCTCAAAGTTCTTAAGAGTCACAACAAAAGTCACAGGAGTTAGTCTTTTTAGAAAAGGTTAAATGTTATTTTGTGCACTACCGCCTAAAAGATTGGATTCATATTTCCTTTTTCTTAATTTTCAAAGTTTTTATTAAAATAGGACCAACTTGTTTACCAATTTTTATTAAAATATTTCCTGTTATGTTTAAAAATCAAAAAACTTAAGTAATTAAGAAATATTTAAGAAATTTCTAGAATATTCAAAAATATTCCATAAAAATGTAGAAGACTTGAATATGGTAGAAGGTTGTAGGTGATTCTAGAATATACTAGAAAGTGGGAGTATTGTTTCAATATTACAGAATTTCGTAGATTATTCTAGAGTGTTTGTAATAATATAAATTAATGAGTAAGAGCTGTAATTTATAAAATCGAACACCTGTCATTCAGAAAGTGTTTGGTGTAAGTTGTGTATTTCTTGATAAACATGGTAGAAATAAGGAACTGAGCGTTGAAAAAAAAATGCTATTAAAACTCTGTATAAAGAAAGTTATTCCATGAGAAGTATTGGCAAAAAACTAGGTGTTTGATTTAAAGCAGTAAAAACTGCCAGGCTCCTCGAATCGTCTAATGGCAGTTTTTACTGCCAGGCTCCTCGAATCGTCTAATGGCAGTAAAAACTGCCATTAGACGATTCGAGGAGCCTGGCAGTTTAAAGGACAGACCGCGAGTAACAACGGAAGCGCCAGGTTAGGCAATAACGTTGATTTTTAAACGCAGTCGACGATTTACTGCACCTGAAATCTGAGCTGAGTTCAATAGGAAAAGAGAAACTCCCTGGTTCTAAATACACTATAAACTTCGTCTTAAATGAGCAGTATTTAATGGGAGTGTAGAGGTTCGAAAACCCTTGTTAAAACCGGAAAGTCGAAAGAAATGGTAAGCTTGGGTTAAGAGCCATCAATATTGGACACTTGAAGAGTGGAAAAATGTACTGTAGAAGGATCAATCCAAATTTGAAATTTTTGGAACCAAACGTGGAGTTTGTGAGGCGATCAACAAAAAACATTAAGTTCCTCCAGTCAAGCACAGTGGTGGTTCCATCATGATCTGGAGCTTTTCTTTTTGTGCAATGAATAATTTTGTCGGAATTTAAGAAATTTTAAGAAAAGAAGGCTATAAAACATTCTTGAGCATAATATAATATCCTCTGGACTTTGTGGAAGAAATTTTATATTACAACAAGACAATGATCCGAGGCACATCTCTAAGGTGTGCAGAGGTTTTCAAGCAACTAAATAAAGAAATGCAAATTATGGCGCAGTCGCCTCACTTAAACCCAATCGAACTTTTACGGGATCATGTAATTCTCAACTGTCAAGACAGTGAATTCTGCTCATTTGCAAAAAATTAATGGGAAGTCTTGCAAATCGTTTGGAATAATGTTAGTCATACACTATTATAAAATTAATTTCCAGAATACTACATGGAAGTCAGAAATTACTGTGTAAGTCAGAAATTAAATCTCGTTCATGATATTTTAAAAATTGGTATAGTTGTTAATCTTAATCAATTCTATAATTTTTTGTTGTAAATTTTTATTTCTTCAAGTTTTTGTAGTGTTAAAAAATCATAAAATGCTTGTAGTGTGTGTTTTTTTTTTTTTTTTTTTTGTATTAAACTTTATATTGTCACATTGCTAATTTCAAAACATTAACGAAAACTGTTGTCAGACGCCGTGCCTAAACGTTGTCCGGCCTAAAAGTTCCAAACTTTTAGGCCGGAGTGTAAGTTTTATCACCTTGTCGACAGTCTGCAATCTTCTTTCTTGTGTTGTTTATCCACTGTCTTGTTGGTAAAATACCAACAACGATTTCGCTAAAGTTTCACTGTACTAGACTAGTATTCTGGCTGACAGAACCGAAGGAATGGAACAGGATAAGTCTATAGCAAAAGTACTGTCAGGTAAAATATACTAATTTACATGGCTATTAATGTTGACAGTACTAGCAAGAATTAGGTGGTCTTCTGAAGACATCGTAAGTAAAAGAGCCTTCAAGACGGAATTCTTTGTCTAGAATAATATCTCCGCCAGTAGTTTGTAATATAAATTTGAAGTCATTATAACATTAGCATTAGTAGAGGCATATGATGCCAGAAAGCAAGCTTATATAGCATCAGCCAAAAAAACCCATTTCACCCATCTATTCACTCCAAATGTTTGTCTAGTTCTGCCTTGAAGTTACTTAAGTTGCTGACCTCCACTACAACAGATGGAAGTTTGTTCCAACTATAAACTACTCTGGCTAAAGGTAAATTTCCTCACATCTATTTAATTGTCTTTCCTCAACTTGAATTTGTCTCCTCGGGTGGGTAATCTGAGCAAGAGGAAGAATCCCATTAGCATTGAGCTTGCTCAATCCACCTCAGTTAGATCACCTCGCAGGTACCTAGTCTCCAGAAGGTGCAATTTGCAGAATTTAAGCCTTTCTTGGTAACACCAACCCTTAATTCCACTCACCAATCTCATTGCCCTTCTCCGTACTCGTTCCAGAAGCTCTACATCTTTCAGAAAATTAGGCCTCCAGAGTTGTATAGAGTAGTCAAGATGTGGCCTGACAATTGCCTTATACAAGGGGACTTATACAATCTCACCCCTTATCCGTGCTAGAAAAATTCCTGCATGTCACTGACAAGATACCATGAGCTACTTTTACAGCCTTTTTTTGCACTGCTCAGAAAATGACTGCACAATTACCCCCAGGTCCTTTTCATGTAGTACCACCCAGTTGATATGTTACTCTGCAGTTACTGCTACCCATATGCAGTAATTTACATTTGTCAACGTTAAACTTCAGTTGCCAACTCTCAGCCCATCTGCTCAACTTTTCTTGATCCTGTTCCAGTTGAGTTTGGCGCATTATAGCCTTAGGTGCCAATGCGCCAATAAAAACCAAACAAACCAAACCAATCCTGTTGCAGTAGCGTACTGTCATTAACAATCCTGCCAGCTTTCGCATCGTCTGCAAACTTAGATATACCTTCATCAATATCGATAAAAACCGAACACAACAATGGGCCTAACACTGAACCCTGGGGGACTCCACTAATAACATTAGTCCAGGAAGAGCAGGGTCCATTGATAACCACTCTGTATTCTCCCACTCAACCATCCTTTTAGCCACTGTATACTGCTCTGTTTTGTACAGCAGTCTATACTGTGGTACAGCAGTACCACAGTATCAAAAGCTTTTCTAAAATTCAAGTATTTCATATCAAAATTATTTTTGGATCCAGTTTCTTTGTGACCACATCATAGTATCCAATCAAATTGGTCAGACGAGCCTTTCCCGTAACAAGCCTATACTGTGTCTGAACTATAATTGAAGTTCTTGTCTAGAAGAACCTGCTTCACTTCCATAAACAGTACCTCCATTATTTTCCTTGGAACAGAAGTTAGACTAACAGGTCTATAATTACCCTTGTCACCCTTAGCATTAACAAAGGCACATGATGCAAGAAAGCAAGCTTATAGCATCAGCCATAAAAAAAAAAACCCTATTTCACAAATCCACTCGCTCCAAATGTTTTTCAAGTTCTGCTTTGAATCTATTTAAGCTATCAACTTCTTCAAAGACAGACGGAAGTTTGTTCCAGCAGTCAACCACCCGTTGACTAAAGGCAAACTTCCGCACATCTATCCTACAACCGCCTTTCTTCAATTTGAATTTATGCACTCTCAGGCGATTATTCTGAGCAAGAGGAAGAATGGTTCCTTGAATGGTTTTAGCATTGAGCTTGCTGAAACCATTCAAGGCTTTATGCACCTTAATCAGATCATCTCACAGGTGCCTAGACTCCAGACACTGCAATTTGCAAAATTTAAGCCTTTCTTCGTAAGAGCAACCATTTGTTTCATTCACTAATCTTGTTGCCCTTCTCTGTACTCGTTCCAATAGCTCTATATCCTTATTAAAGTGAGACCTCCAGACCTGTATACAGTACACAAGGTGTGGCCTGACCATTGCCTTATACAAGGGGATAATCACCTCATCCCTGCTAGAAACACACCTGCATATCATTGACAAGACACCATGAGCTGCTACTCTTGCAGACCGTCTGCACTGCTCAGAAAACTTCATATCTGCCTGAACAATTACCCCCAAGTCCTTTTCATTATCTACCACTGTCGGTGTGGTACCACAGAGTTGATACGCAACTCTTGGATTATTGCTTCCCATATGTAGTACTTTATATTTGTCAATGTTAAACTTCATTTGCCAACTCTCAGCCCATCTGCTCAACTTTTCTAGATCCTGTTGCAGCAGTGTACTGTCACTAATGTCATTAACAACCCTGCCAACCTTCGTATCATTTGCAAACTTGGACATTAAGCCTGATATACCATCATCAATATCATTTATAAATACAGAAAACAATGGACCCAACACTGAACCCCGAGGGACTACACTAATCACATTAGTCCACGAAGAGCAGCATTGATTACCACTCTGTCTTCTTCCACTCAACCATCCCTTTATCCATAGCAGCAATTTGCCTCCAATGCCACACTGCTCCAATTTGTGCAGCAGTCTTCCATGTGCAACAGTATCAAAGGCTTTTCTAAGATCCAAATATATGATATCAAAGTTATTCTTTGCATCCAGTTCCTTTGTGACTACATCATAGTATCCAATTAAATTAGTCGACAAGACTTCCACTTAACAAACCCATGCTGTGTTCGAGCTATAACTGAAGTCTTGTCTAGATGATCCTGCACTGCCTCTTTAATCAGTGCCTCCATTAATATCCCTGGAATGGAAGTTAAACTAACAGGTCTGTAATTACCCGTGTCTCCCTTTGATCCTCCTTTGTTGATTGGGGCTACATTTGCACATCTCCAGTTCATGGGTACCTCTCCTGAGTCCAGGGAAGCTCTCATAATCATGAATAAGAGTTTGCTTTCTTACTTCCTTTGCCGCCTCCTTTAATATAACTGGATAGATTCCATCCACCCCAGGTGCCTTTCTTGTGTTTATCTTCAACAGTTTCTCCTCCACTTTACTCTCAGTTATTACAAGATTATCTAGCTTACTGCCAGATTTGAATACACTTCTGGCATTCCCCTCCCTGAATAACTCCTCATGTGTGAATGTCAATGCAAAATATTCATTTAGTTTGTTAGCTACATGAGCAGGATCATCAACAGTTGAACCATCGATATCAAGTGGACCAATCTGATTCATCCCCTTCCTTCTAGAGTTTACATAAGTAAGAAACTCTGCTGTTTTTCTTTGCATCCTTTGCCAAAGATTTCTAGTAATCTGCCTTTGCCTGCCTAACCTCCTTTCTAACTTGGTTACAGACCAGCTTATATCTGTCATAGGCTTCCAGGTCACCGATTAATTTATATGTATCCCATGCATTTTTCTTCTCTGTCACATGTCTAATTAGTTTATCTGACATCCATTTCGGCTTAAAATTTGAACAATATTTCTTTGTTGGTATGAACAGCCTAGTAGCTTCCAAGATTAAGTATTCTCCTACTCAACAATCCTTTTAGACACTGTATACTGCTCTATTTTGTACAGTAGCCTTTCATGTGGAACAGTACCAAAAGCGTTTCTAAAATCAAGTATATGATATCAAAATTATTCTTTGCATCCATTTCGTTGTGACCACATCATAGTATCCAATCAAATTGGTCGGACAAGACTTTCCCTTAACAAACCCATACTGTGTCTGAACTATAATTAAGCCCAAAGAAACTTTCACAATTATGGCTAAGGGTTTGCTTACTTCCTTTTCTGCTTCCTGTAATATAACTGGATAGATCCCATTCACCCCAGGTGCCTTTCTTATGTTCAATTTCAACAAGTTCTCCATTTTGCTGTCAGTTATTATTAGAAAATCATTTATCTCTTTGCCAGAGTTTGATAAGCTTCTGGGCTCCACTTCCCTACAGACCTCCCGAAGTGTGAATGTAGATGCAATATATGCTCATTTGAGTTTGTCAGATACCTGAGCAGGTTCATCAAAAATTGAACCGTAGAGGTCAAGTGGACCAATCTGATTCATCCCATTCTAGAGTTTCCATAAGTAAAGAAGTCTTTACTGTTTTTCTTTGCATTGTTTGCCTAAGATTTCTCGTTATCTGCCTTTGCTTGCTTGCCTAATATCCTTTGTGAATGATTACGTACTATCTTATATCTACCATAGGCATCTGTGTCTCCTGATAATTTGTATGCGTCCCATGCATTTTTCCTTCCTGCCACGAGTCTCATTAGGTCCTCTGACATCCGTTTAGGCCTAAACCTTGAACAGTATTTCTTAGTTGGTATGAAAAGCCTAGTAGCTTCCTAGATTAATTCATTGAATGCTTCCCATTTAGAATTTGCTTTTGGCGACATCATCAGTTGGTCCCACTGTATAGAATTTAAAAACTCCCTGAGACCACTGTAGTCACCTTTACGAAAGCAAAACCCTTTCCCTTATCTCTGATGGTAGTTACATCCAAGTAAATTTCACATCAATACACAGCCGACCGGGCTAGCCGAGTTGGTAAAGTACCTGCCCGGCAACCCAAAGGTCGCGGGTTCGATTCCCGCCTCGGGCTTGGATCAAAGTACTGCAAAAACCTTGGGAGGTGCAATATGGCCACAGATGCCGATGCGCCAACAACTACCAAATCAAAAAAAAAAAAAAAACATCAATACACTGTGATCACTGCCGCCTAGTGGTTCCTTTCTCTGCAGATTTCTAATGCATGAAGAATCCGCTGATAATCAGATCAAGAGTAATATTCTCTCTGGTGTCTCTCGAACATGATGCTGTAGAAAACAATCATCCAATAAATCCGCAAAAGGTTTTGAGGACTAATCTTCAAATTGTTGGTAATGGGCCAATCATGTAAATTAGAACTCTTATTTGGTGAAATCTACTGTCAGAGTCTTCTAGTACAGTTCTAGATTCTGCACTGACAAGAATAGTCAAGTCGTCTGCTCGCGCAATAGTTTTGCTATTTTTGAACGACGTGAAAATCCATTCTTGAAAGACGACCGTTCACACAAAGGATCCCATAATGTCAGTAATCAAATAGTACATGCCTCCGAATTTCAGGTAAGCCACACGATTACAAATCACAATTAGAAAGTCCAGGTTTGTGCAGTTCTGCGGTCGGTAATTATATAAGATGTAAAAAGGCTCAATGAAAATTCTATTTTGTTTATCGAGAAGAAAGGTCACTTAATGGAAAAAATTGTAGTCTGGTAAGTCCCAACGAGTTAGTGTCCCTTTGTGTCTGACCTATATTATTCATACATATTAGTTTTTCTTCTTAGTACTCTTTAATACTCTGTAGGCAAGAAACAAATCCAAAGGAAGAATGTGGGCCAAAACCTTTAAAGCAGGGATTGAGACAGTTAGAGAAACTCGTAAAATGACCAACAACATGGTTCTTTAGCGTAATGCTAATTACGCTTAAAATTGTGAAATCTTCGCTTTATGGAACCATGGCTCTGCTGCATAGGTTGTAATAGGGAGAAATACGTCCTTATAATAAAATTTTAATGTTCTTCTGGACAGTTGGTCACTCCCGTTCATACCTGGTAACTCTCACAAATGGGCCAGAAACTTCCTTAATTTTTTTAGAAATACAGTAAACTCGATTTAACGGACTAATAGGGGTGAAGGGGTGTCCGTTAATGCCGAAAGTCTGTTAAATCGAATGTAACCTGGTGGGGGGCGCATTTTTTATTGTTCTTAATGTAAAAAAAGCTTTAATACAATATACAGTACTGTACAATATAAAATTATTAAATTATAATAAAGAACATGTAATATAATAATAAGTTTTTATCTTGCTCAACTTTCATGTGTTTTCTACTTCCTTCTGTAGAGCTACATTTAGAGCTATCAACACTGTATTTTAAAGAAAAATGTTTCAATTTGGCCTTTGATTTATGGATATCAGAAACTTTTTTTTTTTTTAACACCGTAAATTTCACAAATACGTGCTACTTAGACGCCTTGTTCTAATTTCTCAATTAGCTCTAATTTCTGTGCCCCATTTAAGTTCACACGCTTTCTTTTAACTCCTCTATCACTTGATGCCATTTTAAATTGTGAGAATTGCAAAATTGTTTAATAAATAAAGTCACAATTTAGAAATCACAGAACCGCTCTGTATATAACCTCACCGCACGATAGCTTGAGGCAGACTGAGACTGAAACAAAGCGAGTCGGTAGACATGCAGTTTAGTGTCTCGGGTCACCACCTCTTAGCCGTTATCTGGGAAGACAGCTGCTTAAACACGTTTTCAGAAAGAATAAGAAACAATTTCCTGAATTTGATTATAAAAATAAAAGTAGGTAATTATCAAAACAGTAATGGAAATATGTAATTATTATTAATTTTTAATCAATAATAACACTGACGTTTTGTATAACCTAAAAAAAATATGGTCGATATTAATATGTACATTACTGTATTATTATTATTTTTCCGGTCCGTTAAATCAGAAATGTGTTATATTGGGGTCCATTAAATCAAGGGTTTACTGTATTGTTAAGGCAAGAGAAGTTCAATTTACTGTCAATAGCTACACCTAAATATTTAATATCTGTTACTATAGGAAGCTGATGATAGTTAATTTTAATTGAGAAGGTAGATGAATGTCCAAGTTAGATTTAAAGACAAGGATTTTAGGTTTTGAACGACTAATCTTCAGTTTGTTAGTAACGGTCGATCATCTAAATTAGAAATCTTCAGTGAAGTCTATTGTCAGAGTTTCTAGTACAGCTCTAGATTTTCCACTGACAACAAGAATAGTCAAGTCCTCCGCTTGCGCAATAATTTTTCTATTTTCGCATGAAGTGAAAATCCATTCTTGAAGGACGACGTTCCACACAAAGGGCCCAATACAGATCAGATCCTTGGGATACCCTTGCATAACCATCCTGATTTACTGGTTGTATTTTGACTTTACAATAATATCTCTCAGAGCAATAATTTCTTAGAAGTAAGAACAGCTGTAGCGAACAATTTGCAGAGCGGAAACGTTCGAGGGCACTCTCCCACCAAAGTGAGTCGAACGAGCCCTCGAACTTCACGAAAATAGTCAAATCGTATTTTGAGGATGAGTTCTCAATCTGAAATCCACAAGTGCATCTTCGCACGGTCTACATGGGATAAAACCACATTGGATTGGCAACAGTAGATTCCTTTTATAGATCCCCAAGTATAAGCGGCGAAAAAGAATGCAAGAAAGCAAGCGTATGAACTTATGTAGCCTCATCCAAAACAAAAAAATTCACACAAGCATCCGCTCTAAAAGTTTGTCCAGTTCTTCCTTGAATTTATTTAAACTATCAATCTCCACAATTACAGATGGAAGTTGGTTCCAGCAGTTAACCACCCGCTGGCTAAAGGCAAATTTCCGCACATCTATTCTACAACTGTCTTTCTTTAATTTAAATAATTTTTTTCCCTCGGGTTCGTAATCTGAGCAAGCGGAAGAATCCCATCAATTTCAGCGTGCTAAACCCATTCAAGGCCTTATACACCTCAATCAGATCACCTATCTTGTGCCTAATCTCCAGCTGTACCTTATGCTTTTTTAATACGTGGAGGCTTTTTTAATACGTGGAGGCCTTTTTTGTTAAGAGGACCCCTTCGTTCCCCTCATCAATCTTGTTGCCCTTCTCTATACATGGAAATCGTTGCCGTTGTATACGGATTATTATTAGCCATAATGTGCAAGGAAGCCTGAGGCTTATGCTGAACTTGCCAAAAAAAAGAGAAAAGTTGTTATAAATGATATCCAGCTCAGGATCCTTGGTGTGCCAAGCCCATACTCACCAGATTTGGGATAGCATATCTTTGGAAAGCTAAGGAATTTAGAAACAGAAATATTAAGGTTTTAAAATTCAAAAAAAACTTTCGGAAACTGGGAACTACATTCGAAAACGAATCTGGTTTCAAGTCATCTGGTGTTTTCAGATTGAATGTAATTTTTTTCTTTACAATTAAACTGTGAAGCTGGAAAAGAGCTCTGCACATTTATGAAGACATTTTTCAACTTGGATATTCATCAGATCTTTCGATAAATACTACAAGTAATGGAAAAACTGGTGTATTTAGTCTGAACTCTTCAATGTAAAAATTATGCCTTACTTTAGTGATCACAGACGAATACTTTCAGTAACCGATATGTAATTATTAAACACATTGTTATATTATTATCCACGAATTTTATTAATATCTGAAAATTAAAACGTTTTTAACGCATGGAGATGACTCTTAAATGTAAAACACGTTAAATATGCTAGCGGCAGGACATTATATACCTGATACAGAATTTTATTTATTTATTTTTGTACAATTACGGTAATCTTTTTTGATCAATTCCAACTCGAACTGGTGCCAATTCTTAGAGTTGGAAACCTGATAAATTTGGTTTAATGAAACGTATGCGGGAAATTATGTTATCGTAGCTGTATTAAAAATAGTTAGTGTAAAATTATATTTGTACAAATATTTATTGAATGCAGTAAATATTTGTACAAATATTTATTGAATGCAGTAAATATTTGTACAAAATACTTGTTCATATTGTTACGATGTGGGTTCAATTAATGTTGCATTATGAAGCGAATTTGGGCTATTTTCGATTTGTATTTTAACTAGGCAGCTTTAGATCAGTAATTAGATTTTAGCTTTACTTCGCTTAAAGTGCTTTTGCGTTGTTGTTTGGGAAGCGTCGTACACCTTAATTTTATTTTATTTACGGTTCAATTAAAAAATAAACGTGGACGCTTCATTTTACCACATGAACAGTCTGGGTGGACAGCAGGTAAGTACTTGATTAGATAAAATTCAGAATTGGGATATGATAGCTTCGTGTGCTGAAGTTTGTTAAATCAATATGTTTACAGCCGATAAAGTGCATTCTGTTGTGTATTACTCCATTTCTTCCGTTATGGATAGTTATTTTGTATTATATAGTTTATATTTATGATTACTACCGATTTCGATGTTCGGTGGTTGATTGTTATGTATTGTTAATTTTAGTAAAGTTCTAGGAGAGTATACTGTACTCATGCTTTCAATGAATAGCATATGCTAACTGATACCATGGGTACTTCAGGGTTATACCGTAGCCGAGCTATTAGTGACATTTAAAATACTTAGTGCGAAATAAGATTTTGAAACTAGAATTGTGTGTGGAAAAATCATCGGTGTTATGACACTTTCCTGTCAACGTGAGAGAGAGGTGTCATAAAATATTAAAATTAATTTTCATTTTTTTTGTTTGTTTGTTGTAACCAGATATAGATGCGTTATTGGTAGACTATCCTAAAGTGATAAGCTGTGTAAATGTAATAACTGCAAATTAATACATTTATGTAATTTTTGATGATATATAATATCGGAAATACATCATAGCTACATAAGTAGTGTAACGGCATAGTTTGATTATATGTGATATTGGCATTACCTTCACAACGAGATACCAGGTATTGCACTACTTCAAATAAATTTTCATTTTTTTTTGTTTGTTTGTTGTAACCAGATATAGATGCGTTATTGGTAGACTATCCTAAAGTGATAAGCTGTGTAAATGTAATAACTGCAAATTAATACATTTATGTAATTTTTGATGATATATAATATCGGAAATACATCATAGCTACATAAGTAGTGTAACGGCATAGTTTGATTATATGTGATATTGGCATTATCTTCACAACGAGATACCAGGTATTGCACTACTTCAAATAAATAACCCCGGGGGCTCACATCTGGTGAGTATGGGCTTGGCACACCCAGGGTCCTGAGCTGGATATCATCATTCTTCTCTTTCTTGATGATTCCTTTTTACTCTCTCTCTCTCTCTCTCTCTCTCTCTCTCTCTCTCTCAGGGTAACTCGGGGAATATTTTTTTTTGCTGGTTCAGCATAAGCTTCAGGCTTCCTTGAACCATATGGCTAATAATAATAAAATAATAATAATAATAATAAATAACTATTCTCTAACAGAGACTACTGTTATTTATTCTCTTAGCGGGCACCACTACCCAGACGCGTTTCGGAGCTTGTTGGCTCATCGGTGGGTGGGCAGGTACCCTGATAATGCACATATGCCATCATGGTTGCGAAGTTAATTCCACAATATGACAGATGCCAAATGGTGAAGATAATGATAATATTTTGAAGACTAAATGCACAAGACATATATTAAGGGTTAAAATTACCTATATAATATCGGTGTAAATACACAGTTTATCCATAAACTTAACTACATAAATAGTGTAATGGCATCATTTGATTATATCTTGTATTGTGGCTACCTTCACAACGAGATACCAGAGATATAATCCAGTGAAACGATGTTACACTGGATTATATGTGGAAATGCTGTTACACTACTTATGTATTTAAATTTATGGGTAAACTGGTGTATTTACACTGATATTATATAGTTAATTTCAACCCATAACATTGAATGCACAAAGCATAATGTCTTCAAAAAAGTAAATTTTGACGGAATGACTGATTGCACTTTTTATCTCATTAACCAGACTAAGGTATTAAAAAAGCCTCCACACATTAAAAAAAGCATAAGGTACATTTTTTAGAGAAATTTTATGATGGTATGTAATAAAGGAATATATATATATACTGTGTGGTTATAAAATAAGTTTCCCTATTCAGGAGACCCTAATGTCAAAATGGTTAGAGATAGTGCTGTGAAAATCGGTGGGTATATCATTTAGGGTATGGGGAAGCAGTTTGTAGAAGAAAAAAAAATTAGTTCAAATTTCTGCCACCAGTGGGGAAATTGGCACTGTAAACATGAGATGGAATACTTATCTTAGGATTTTAATATCAGAACTTAGAAATCTACAGATGTTCTATGTGCTTTCCTTCACTTGAGATGACATTCTGAAAACAGGACTGCGTGTGACACAGTTTCACATAGCATCTCATTTGGGATATTGGCTACATGGTGTTTATAATTCTTGCTTTCAAATCGACAAGCGTCTGTATGCCACCACGGTAAACTGTCTTTCAGAAATCACAGGGATTGGGATCTGGTGATCAGGCTGGCCAGAACTGCAGAAAGTCTCTAGAAATGATGCGATCATTTCAGAATGTTGAATGGAGCAATTACTTCACTCGTCGACCAACGTGGGGAGGGCACCATCTTGCATGAACACTACAGTCTCCAAGCATTGCCTTTCTTGCAGAGGGGGAATAATGTGATCTCTTAGAACAGCGCAGTACAGTGCACTAGTTACTGTAGACCTTACGGAGCCATGAGGCGTAGACTCTTCAAAGAAAAATGGTCCGATTATAAACTCTGCTGTGAATCCACACCATACTGTAACATATGGATTTTGTAATGGTCTTTCATGCACAGCAGATGGACGAGAATATTTGGCAGTTTTGTGCATTTACAGCCCATGAAGAGTGAAATGTACCTCATCAGGCCACAAGATCATTGGAGCCCATGTATCATCAAGTTCCATATGAGCCAGAAATCATAGAGCAAAGTTGTTGTTGATAACAAGACACATTACGTGAATCTTGTACAGAACTACGTTCTCACACTACGTGAATCTTGTACAGAACCAGCGTAAAATTATTCGAAGCACTTTATGTACAGTAGACCAAGGAAGGTTCAAGTCTCTTGACACAGCTCGGGCACTACTGACTTGTAGTATTTCTCATTCTGACCATTGCAACCGCTACTTCATCCACTACCTCCGTTCCAATACGTGGTTGTCCCCTGCCTGGAATTACACTTAACTCCCGGGTCGCTTTAAATTTCTTTATTAGTTTTCGAAGCCCCACTTATGTCAAAGGTCCTTTATGCAAACCTTTTAAGTTTCCGATATTCACGTAGTGCTGCTTGTTTTGTTTGTTTGTTTGTTATTTGGCTTTTAGGAGCATTAGCAACTAAGGCCATATTGCTCCGGGGATATGCAGTGGTCATTCCCTGACCTTTCCGCATCCTTCGTATTTGGTGGGCATGGGCTCTAACCCCAGTCTAATCAAGAAGCGTGTGCTACGCACTGCTGCTCCTGCCCACCTGGCTATGGAGGCGCCTCGTAGTGCTGCATTAGCGTTACTATTATTCTGGTAGAACAGTTTTACTAAAAGAGCACGTTCCTTTTTTGTAAGAGCCATAATGGTTATTGACGGTGGCGTTGGCCTTTCTGCTTTTATCTAATAGGATGTTGTTTGCATAAGCAACGTGTCTTGAAGTAAATGATGTCTTTTACCTATGTGCAGTGATGTTTTTACCCAGATGGCGGAAATTTGAACTAATTTTTTTTCTTCTACAAATCGTTTCCCCATATCCTAAATGACATGTCCACCGATTTTCACAGCGCTAACTCTAACCGTTTTGACACTAGGATGTCCCTATTCAGGACATCCTAGTGTCTGACCGTTTTGACACTAGGTTGTCCTGAATAGGGAAACTTATTTTATAATCATACAAATAAATAATGTGTGTGTGTGTGTATATATATAAAATATTATTAGTATAAAATACAGTAAGTAGATGTTTATGCATAGAAATAAACTAATGAAAATACAGTGTACCCTGGGAGCGATATACGTTGTGAATGAAGGGGGAAGAAAGGAACCGGAAAAAATAATTGTAACGATTGAAAAGTAAACCAAATGAATTTTTTTTAAGAAACGACCAAGGTGGAGATAGCACTGCAGAGTCTTTCATAATTTTTGTGTCTTCATCAGAGGTCATTCACCAAAATCATGAAAAGGACAGCAATGCTCTTACTTCTGTAAGAGCATTGTTTCTTCAAAAAATTTATATTTGGTTTACTTTTCAATCGTTACAATTATTTTTTCCGGTTCCTTTCTTCCCCCCTTCATTCCAACTTATATCACTCTCAGGGTACACTGTATTTTCATTAGTTTATTTCTATGCATAAACATCTACTTACTGTATTTTATACTAATAATATTTTATATATACATTATGGCTGTAGGGTACTTTTGCAGTAGCAGTGACCCTGTTCCATAATTCATGTTATTGTAATTCAGTCTAATCTAATTCTTAATTTTCTTCCCCCCATAGCATATAACTTCTCTGTTGCATTATTCTTGATGATTTTATATATATATATATATATATATATATACACACACACACACATTATTTATTTTTTTTTACTTTACAAGATCTATTGCAGTTATTCTCTGGAATAGCATGGTTCACTTAGTGCTATAGGGCTCTGTATTTTTTGTTGTCGTCTAGCAGAGTTGCACTCTATCCATTTTAAGTATCTTGATAGAAGGTACCCATTATCAGGTGTTTGGGTGTCTGAGAGGCCCTGTTGAAAAACTTTTTAATGCTTTTTAATCTGGGTTTCTTGTTAGTTGTAATTCATAGAACATGCTTCTAAAAGTGTATTCTTTGATTTTGTTATTAAAAATGAACTTTTGACAGATACTGTACCAGTATTACCATTGGAAAAGGCATATGATGCAAGAAAGCAAGCTTATACAGAATCAGTAAAAAAAAACAAACCCTTCCCATTTCACCCATCCATTCATTCCAAGGTAAAGAAAGCCTGCACGAGAAGCATGCAAAAGTTCGATGAAAATTACCAGTAAAAGTACTTTGCCGTAACGGCATTTGTATTGTTGCTTGCTCGGTAAACAGATGGTGGGAATTCAACTTCTACTCCAGATCAGTCTGGAGTATAATCCTGTGGGAGCTTGAAACCCTCCTGAAGTGGGGGGGGGGATAACCTCACCTTTTTTCTTTAGAATCGCTAATTGAATCACGAACAGAGTCATATTGGAAGTTCTGGCGTTGTAAAAAATATTCGTAATGTAGTTTCACTGGAAAACTTTTTCGAAAATTGCCGTGTGCTTTTCGTGTGAGCTTCCTTTGCCTTTTTTTTTTTTTTTTAATAAACAATTTATCCACTAGTCCACCAGTGATTCTAAAGAAAAAAGGTCAGGTTATCCCCTCCACTTCGGGAAGGTTTCAATCTTCCATGGGATTCAATTTCTACTCCTGACCGATAACACCCAACATCTGTTTACCGAGTGAGCAACAATACAAATGCCGTTACGCAAAGTACTTTTATCAGTAAATTTCATTGAACTTTTGCATGCTTCTCGTGCAGGCTTTCTTTACCTTTGCTGCTGTCCCCTTCTAAAACGACAGAAAGAAGTGTGTTCCAGAAATCAACCCTAACGGCAAATTTCCGCACGTCTGTTCTGCAACTGTCTTTCCTCAATTTAAATTTGTCTCCTCAGGTGATTAATCTTGGCAAGAGGAAGAATCCCATCAGTACATTGATGGGCAAAGTGCCTACCTGGCACTTTGCCCATCCCTGGCAACCCAAAGGTCTCGGGCTTGGATCAAAGTACTGCAAAAACCTTGGGAGGTGCATTATGGCTACAGAAGCTGATGTGCCAATAACTACCAAAAAAAAAAAAAATCACCTCGCACGTGCCTAGTCTCCAGACACTGTAATCTGCAAAACTTAAGCCTTTCTTCGTAAAAACAACCCTCTGTTCCATTCATTAATCTTGTTGCCCTTCTCTGTACTCGTTCTAGCAACTCTACATCCTTCCTAAAATAAGGCCTCCAGACCTGTACACAGTACTCTAGGTATGGCCTGACCATTGCCTTATATAAAAAAAGATAATCACCTCCTTATCCCTGATGGAAAAATTCCTGTATATCATGGACAAGACACCATGAACTACTCTTGCAGACCGTCTGCACCGCTCAGAAAACTCTTCACATCTGACTGCACAATTACCTCCTCCCCAGTCCTTTTCATTCTCTACCACTCTGAGCGTAGCATTCAGTTACTGCTACCCATATGCAGAACTTTACATTTGTCAATGTTAAACTTTAGTTACCACCTCAACCCATCTGCTCAACTATTCTGGATCATGTTGCAGTAGCATACTGTTATTAGTGTCATTAACAATCCTGCCAACCATCATATCGTCTGCAAACTTAGACATTAACCCTGATATACCTGCATCAATATGATTAATAAATACAGAAAACAACAATGGACCCAACACTGAACCCTGGAAGACTCCACTAATAACATTAGTCCACGAAGAGCAGTGTCTATTGATTACCATCCTGTTTCCTACCACTCAACCATCATTTTATCTATAGCAGCAGTTTGTCCCCAGTGCCACACTGCTCCAATTTGTAGAGCAGTCTTCTGTGTGCCACAGTATCAAAAGCCTTCCTAAGATCCAAGTATATGATATCGAAATTATTCTTTGCATCCAGTTCCTTTGTGACTGCATCATAGTATCCAATCAAATTGGTCAGACAAGACTTTCCCTTAAACCCGTCTTGTGTCCGAACTATAATTGAAGTCTTGTCTGGATGATCCTGCAGTGCTTCTTTGAACTGTGCTTCCATTAATTTTCCTGGAACAGAAGTTAAACTAACGGTCTGTAATTACTTGTCACCCTTTGTGAATTGGGGTCAAATTTGCCCAGTTAATGGGCACTTCCCCTGAGTCCAGGGAAGCTCTCATAATAATGGCTAAAGGTTTGCTTACTTCCTTTGCTGCCTCCTTTAATATAACTGTATAGATCCCATCCACCCTTGGTGCCTTTCTTATGTTTATTTTCAACAGTTTTTACTCCACTTTGCTCTCAGTTGTTAAAAAATCATTTAGCTCACTGCCAGAGTTTAATACACCTCTCTGGCATTCCCCTCCCTGAATAACTCCTCATGTAAATGTAGATGCAACATACTCATTCAGCTGAATTGCTGAATTTGGTTGGCAATTCAGCTGAAAATAGCTGAATTGCCAACCAAATTGGAAGTGTTACAAATCATTTCCAGTTTATGACAAAGAGAAACTTTGGTTGAGTTTATGGTGTTTGCCCATGGATCTATGTAAAAGGAGTAATGGGCTTGTGCCCACTGCTTCTTTGCTGATTGGTAGATGTACTACTGTGAATAATTAATGGCTTTTATCTTTCATTTGCTTTATAATGTGTTTCATTGCTCTAATTTCCTGTTTTTTTTTAAATGTAAGAATATGTTTTATTAGCCCAACTACTAAGTAAAAATTGTCATGTAGTTTGTACAACTTCAGGATTCAAAAGATTAAATTAAAAAAAAATAATAAAATAAATTGTTTAACCTAAGGAAAAAAAGGAATAAACACTGAAATTCATATACAAAAATTTATTTAATTCAATAGATATAGCATAAAATAGAGATGAATATCCGCAACCTACAAAGGAACCTATCAGCCTCTATATATAGCAAAGCCAATCAAAATCATAATTCCGTATTTACAAAATACAGAAAAATACCAAATTTTATCGGTTATTATTGAAATAGGCTTACATCGAAAGGCACGTCATGGGGTATTTGTTTTTATGATGTACTTGATCATAAACTACTCCCTCCAAACACAAAAAATTGAGAACCAGTCTTTTTTTTTTTTTTTTTTTTTTTTTTTTTTATGAAAACCCCAACACAAGAGGTATTAGAACCTGTAGTACTAAGTACCGTGTATGGATTGGAGGTTAAGAAGATGAAAGAAGATATTTGTTGACATTAGACTTGAACTTCTGTAGACTGGAATTTTCAGGAAATATGTATGAAGGAAGGTTGTTTCAGAAAAACGGCAGTTTAATGAGTAAACGAAGAAGATGAAAAGTTGGTCCTGTGGGTATGAAGTTGGACAGTAAGTGGATGTCGGCTGGTGGCAGCAGTTGCTCAGACTGTTTCAAAAGGGAGAGGGGAAATGATAAAGCCAATTCAGAAGAACAGTAGAAATATCTGTAGAAAAGGCATGCAGCAGAAACAGTATGTCTATGAGGCAGCGAGTGGAGAGATTCTGTTAGAGATGAGTAATTAACCTAATTGCCCTCTTCTGAATGGAATCTAGAAGCCTGAGAGAGGTTTTGGGGGCACCGCCCCAGATGTGGGAACCATATTCAATGTTAGGGTGGATTTGCGATTTATACAGAAAGAACTGAAGCTATTTGGAAGAAAAGTAACACCGAGAGCGAAAGAGAAAACCAAGTTTTTTAGATGCAGAGGAAGCAATATTTGTAATGTGCTTGTACCAAGAGAGATTAGAAGTCAGCATAATCCCCAAAAGAGATATAACATCATGCCTAGAAATTGGAGTGTCACCAAAGATAAGCATAAGAGCAGAAGAATCCTTTTTGCGAGATATATGAAAAGACTGAGTTTTAGAAGGATTGAAATCAACTAAGTTGTCTTTGCCCCACTGGAGAATTACCTGGAGATCGGCAATTTAATGAATTGGTAGCGGATATTCAAGAAGTTGAATCTGATTGAGCAGGGCAAGGTTGCTTAAACTGGAAAGTGGAATGCAATGTGCTATCATCTGCGAAACTATGGATAGGATTTTCGGTCAATGGAAGAAGGTCATTAATATCCAAGAGGAAAAGAGTGGGGGAAAGAACTGAACCTTGGGGGACACCAGCTTTAGTGGAGAATTTAGAGGACAGAGAGCCATTCATCATCAGTGAGTGGTCAGAGAGAAAACTGGATAACCAATGACAAAAATCATTTGGCATACTATAAGATCGAAGCTTGTTTAGAAGACCTTTATGCCAAACACAATCGAAAGCCTTTGAGATGTCAAGAGCAACTGCTTGTGTTTCACCGAACCTTTCCATTGAATTAATCCATAAATGGGTAACATAAGCCAGAATATCACCAGTGGATCGACAATGACGGAATCCATACTGGCGATTGTTGATTAGATGGAAGGTTTCTAGGTAATTTAAGAATTGGCGGTTAATTGATTTCTCCATTACTTTAGAAAGAGTTGAAGTAATTACAATGGGACAATAATTGGATAGGAGTGATTTGTCACCCTTTTTAGGAACTGGCTGGATATGAGCAAATTTCCAAGTAGAAGGAAAAACACCTTTGGAATAAGAAAGTGAAAAAAGGTGGCAAAAAAAGGTGTAAGTTCAGGAGTACAGGTTTTGAGAACAAGTGGAGAAATACCATCAGGACCTGTAGCTTTCTGAGCATCAAGTTTCGTCAAAATCCTTCTGACATCCTTTTGACGGAAGACCACAGGAGGCTTTGAATGGAATGTGTTGGGAATGGTGGGAGGTGTTTTAACAAGATCATGAATACATGAGTTGGAAGAAATCTGAAGTGACAATAGAACCATCTGGTTTTGATGGAGATGGGCAAAAGTTGCGGCCAATAGCTTTGGCAAGAGACCAGAATGCTCGGCTACCATTAGGGCAAATTTATATGAAATTTGAATTAAAAAGATATGTGCAAATTTCCAAGTAGAAGAAAAAAACACCTTTGGAATAAGAAAGTGAAAAAAGGTGGCAAAAAACAGGGGTAAGTTCTGGAGTACAGGTTTTGAGAACAAGTGGAGAAATACCATCAGGACCTGTAGCTTTCTGAGCGTCAAGTTTCGTCAAATTCCTTCTGACATCCTTTTGATGGAAGACCACAGGAGGCTTTGAATGGAGTGTGTTGGTAATGGTGGGTGGTGTTTTACCAAGATCATGAATACATGAGTTGGAAGAAAACTGAAGTGACAATAGAACCATCTGGTTTTGATGGAGATGGGAGCCGAGATGAGCAAAAGTTGTGGCCAATAACTTTGGCAAGAGACCAGAATGCTTGGCTACCATTAGGGCAAGAAGCAAGTTTTCTACTCTTAACCTGTTCAAAATCTAGTTTTGACTGATTAATAACTGCTTTACAATTGTTGCAAGCTTTGGTGTAGGCAGAAAATGAAACTAAAGAAGTGGAACAAACCAATTATGATATGCAACATTCTTCTCCTGAATGGTCTTAGCACATTTATTGGAAAACCAAGGTTTAGATAAAGGACGAGATTTTAAAGGGGAGTGTGGAATGAAGGATTCCACTTCAACAAGAATAATTTCACTGACATGATCTGAGCAAACGTTGACATCAGATGTTTTGAAACAGTAATCCAACCAAGGAAAAGAAGAAAAGAAATCTCGCAAGTCGTCCCATTTTGCATTCTTGTAATTACGAACAATATGAGGTTGGGAGTAGCCGGAGATAAAGGCTCCATTGGAGAAGAGACAATCACCAAGTTGTGATCTGAGGTGTCTAAAGGACCATTTGCTTTGACCTTGTACTTAGAAGGATTGTTTGTGAGAAAAAGATCAAGCCTGTTGGCTGTATGGTTAAGATTGTCTGGTATTCTGGTAGGTAAATGATCAATCTTTGGAAAGTCATTAGAAATTGCAAAAGCCTCAGCATCTCGACCAGCTGGGTCTGTGTGACTAGAAAACAGAATCCAGCTGGAGTTGCAAACATTAAAATCACCAAGGAAAATTACCTCACAGTGAGGAAAGTCTGGAGAAAGTCAAGTTGTAAAGAGAGGAAGTCAGAGGTTCAAATGATTAGTGGAGTTGGGAGAACAGAAGAGACAACAATTTGATAGAATGAGGTAGAGAGATTTTAAGCCAGAGAAGATTGAAAAGAGGAGATTTCAAGTTACCAAGTTCTCACAGGGAATATCAGAACGGACATATGCATAAGTACCACCTTTGAGGCGGAAGGAATCATACAGCGAATAATTTGGGCAACTGAGATGAGCAGTGGTTGAATCAACTGAGATTCTGTCAGAAAAAGTACATGGGGTTTGGTAGACTGAAAGTGAAAATGGACATCATTGAGATTAGAACTGAGACCACGTATATTTGTGAAATGGACTAGGAAGTGTTTGCCAAGTTTAGATCTTTTTGCAGATAAATTTGCTCTATTAGTTTGACAATTCATGGTATATTCAATAGTAATAAAAGTGGGATGGGCACGATATATGAAGTAATGAAATTTTGGATATGACATACACATAGTAAGAATATACCGAGATCCTTGACATAACGTAGCCTCGAAAATGCCCCTCACATACACACTACTCGGACTCCCTCCAGTTACTATCTGGCAGAGTAGAGGTAGCAAGATTATATACTAGCTGATCCGGAAGCCTCCTAGAGAGTTGCCAATAGGTTCGGTCTAGTGTACTAACTAGCTGTTGACCTGCAAACACCATTTTAAAGCTGTACCCTCGAAATGTAAGTAAGTTTCAATCTCACCATGGTGTTCATCATAACCTCGAAAGACATCAATTATGCTGCAAGAGTGAAGAGATGGGGAAGGGTTGACCGGTACTTAGCTCTGGAGACTAAACATGGGTTCCTCCAGTAAAGTCTATTTTATAGCAAACATTTTGCATTTGCGACAATCACAAAGTAGCAATACTTATTTGGTGAACTTGCATTGGGTGTTAGTATAAAATCACTGCTCAATATGGCACGACAGTACAGCAGTAACTTCACCACTTGTTGCACATTTTGAGAGGTTTGGGTTTGATATGAATTATAGACTAGAGGAATTTCTGAAGGACTTGTCAATTGAGGTTATTGTTAGCTGATTTTAGCTGGTTAGGCAGGATTTTCTGCTAGTGAGTTGTTTTGGGTTTCTCAGCTTGTGCAACTTGCGGACAGGCCTAAATGCACACTTGTATAGGCATAATATATAGCAATGCAATGTGGTATTATAGTAAGTTTGTGGATGTATCTAAAAACAAACAGCTTCACTAGTTTCCCTGGTATCGCACTACTTTCAAACAAATACCTAATCTGTCATTTATTTAAAAGATGGAACACTGTTGTGACAACCTCTTTCAAGACTTTCTGATCCTTCATCAGGACATTAGGTGATTTCTTTTAAATAAATGATAAAAAGCCATTTGGCAATGTTATTTGTTTGAAAGTAGTGCAATAATAAGGCAGCTCATTGGAAAGGCAAAGTTTCTTCTGCTGTGAACAATATATTAACTAAGCTGCTAGTACACTGAAAATTAATTATGCTTAGAGAAGATAGTAAACACAATAACAACTTTTTTTTTTTTTGCAATATTCTTAGTAAGAAATGCCAAGAGCTCATTGAAGCTATGTATTGACATAATGTGAAAAGAATTTTTTGGGATACTTCAGAAATTTATATTGGGGAAAAAAAGAATGCTTAAGTATTGGATGGGACTACCAATAACAATTTCTTTTGAGATTTTATTTTTAAATGGATCATCATCATCATCATCATCATCAGCCATTTTCAATCCACTGCAGGATGAAGGCCTCTCCAGCAACTTTCCAGTTCCTTCTGTTTTGAGCACTGGCCATCCATTTACTACTCAAAAACTCATGAATTTCATCTATCCATCTTCGCCTTTGTCTTCCAGGTTTTCTTCTAGCTCCTCTTGGGTACCATTCTGTTATTTTATTAGTCCATCTGTCATCATGTCTTCGAGCTATGTGTCCTGCCCAAGACCATTTTAGTTCTTTAGTTTTGATAAGAATGTCCTTTACTTGAGTTTGCTGCCTAATCCATGTGTTTCTCTTCTTATCTAACAGTCTGATTCCCAATATAATTCGTTCCATTCTTCGCTGTGTAGTTCTCAGCTTCTCTTCCATTCTTTTGGTGAGTGCCCAAGTTTCACTTCCATAAGTCATGGTGGGGAGTATACATTGATTCATTATTTTACGTTTCAGACAAACTGGGATATTGCTCTTCAGTATGTGACTATATTTCCTGAATGCTATCCATCCAAAATTTATTCTTCTCTTGACTTCCAGCCATTTATCATTATTACAGCTAATAACTTGTCCCAGATAAGTATATGACTCCACCTTTTCAATTACTGCTCCTTCAATCATTATTTCCCTTTCCGTGGCATACTTGTTCATCATTACTTTTGTTTTAGCCATATTCATCTTTAGTCCAAAATCCTTACTAACTGTGCATAACTGATTAAGATTTTCCTCTAATTCTTTGGGATTGTGGCTTATGACCACAATGTCATCTGCAAATCGTAAATGGTTTAGGTACTCTCCGTTCACATTGACTCCTTTCTGTGACCAGTCTAATCTTCTGAAAGCTTCCTCAAGGGCAGCAGTAAACAGCTTCGGAGATATTGTGTCTCCTTGTCGAACTCCTTTCTCGATTTTAAATTTGCTACTGTCTTTGTCTAGTCTAATAAAGGATGTAGCACTCTCATATATTTTCTTCAAAATCATAATATATGGGGTATCTATGCCTTGTCTTTCCAGTGCCCGAAACATTGCCTTATGCTGTATGGAGTCAAATGCCTTTTCATAATCCACAAATGCCAGGCATAAATTGGATGCAGGGTGCCAACACACAACCAATCTGAATGAAATCCATTTTGAGAATCACTAAAAACATCCATATAGTTTACAATGTCATGTTACCTGCTGAAACATGTAACATGTTTCATCTAATATGTTTCTGAGCTTGCAGTGTATGAAATACTGCATGTTTTTGACACACCCATCTAGTTTCATACAATGTTCATATGGAACATTGCATGTAAAATGTCACATTGTGCTACATGTGATGTTTTGCATGCTCACGTAGCATCACTCTTACTGTTTTTAATGCAAGACATTTAATATGGCTTAGTTTATATATGGAAAAATTGACTATTCTGTTCATTTAAGTATTTTTGCAGTTAGCAAATTTTAAATTGTAGTTAATATTGAAATGGTCTTAATACTTGCAAGTGAGCAAACTCCTATAACCTGAGTTGGTATTTCCCAACTTTCATATAGCTGGCATCACCAAAAGGCTAGGCTGCCATGTATTTGTAAGATTAGACACTGTTTGGATAGTTTTGGGACATACTACAGGTTACTCATCTGATGTTGGGTGGTTTCAGTTAGTGAATCTGGGAATGCCTCAGTTAGATCACTGAGAGCATGGTGTTTTATGTGATCTGCAATAAAAGAATAATTAATTGTCTGAAGTTGTATTTGAGCTTTCATGGAATGTGAAGAATGCACTTGATGATATTAATAGTATTAGTAATGGAAAATGATCAAGGAAACAAGCTTAAGTAGCATTGGTCAAAAAAAAAAAAAAAAAATCAAATCACCTTATCTGTCCATCTTCCATAATAATTTGTGTAATTTTTCTATAAATTTATTCTAACTACCCACCTCTCCATAGTACTAGATGGGAGTTTGTTCCAACAATCAATAACTGGCTGACTGCAAATTTTCATGCATCTTACAACCATCTTTTTCAATTTAAATTTATGTACTCTTATGTGGGTAGTTGATTACTGGAAAAAACTTCCATTTGTCGTTATGGAAGTTGATAGCTTAAATAAATTCAAGGAAGAACTGGATAAACTTCTGGATTGGATGAAAGATGAAATGGGAAGGGTTTTTTTTTTTTTTTTGGCCAATGCTGTTTAAGCTTACTTTCTTACATCATATGCCTCTACTAATGCTAATCTGAACAAGAGTTAGGATGACATCAGCATCTAATTTACTCAATCTAAGGCCTTAAACACTTCAGTCAGGTCTGTTTCCAGATGCTGCACATAGCAGAAATGAACTCATTTATGATATTAATGATTAAGTTCTTTTTTGTGTTCTTTGTGTCCCTTTTGTGTTCTTTTTTTTTTTTTTTTTAGGAAAACCCCAAACATGAAAGGTATCAAAACTTATAGTACTTAGTACTGTGCATGAGTTGAAGGAGAAGTATGAGGAGAGGGGGATGCCGGAAACTTTGCTATAGAGACTAAACATGGGTTTCACCACTTCAAGCCTCCAATAAGCAAAGTGGTGGTATTTCACCGGTTGATGAAAGTCATCTACCACCTGAATGGACTAATCTTGTTGCTATTCTCTGTATTCCTTCCATCAGATCCACATCCTTACTAAAATGAGATTTCGAGACCTATAAAGTAGTACTCAAGATGTGGCCTAACCATTTCCTTATACAATGGGACCCCCCCCCCCTGTTGTTTCTGTTGCAAAATTCTTGTATATCATTGACAGAACTCCATATAGCAAAGGCTCTATGGCCTAGTTAATATAAAAAGCAGCTGAACTGTTACAACAGTTTGCTCAATAATTAGTATTAAGACTTGCAATATTAATTGCAGTTTAAAATCAGTAATTAAGAATGAAAGTGCTTTTTATGATGCCTATAGTTCTAAAAACCTATTTAAGGTATGTAATAATAAAAGTTAGTTTCAAAGTGTATAATGATAATGGTTATCTTTATTTGGCAAGGTATAGCATAGTAATGCATTGGACATTCCTGTAAGATTTAGAGGGTTTAGAATAAGTGAACCAAGAAAAAACACTTTGTTACTTAATCAGCAATCATTAAGTAATTGATAAAGACAATGATTAATTTTTCCTTTTTTTTTAATAAGGAAATGTTGAAATTTTTTTTTTTTTTTAGCATACTTAACTTACAAAATTGTTCATTAGAATATTTCTTCTATATATTTAGAGAATGATCACTGTTCCCCAGCATGCTTCTTTGCAGCCTGTGGATAGAGAAAAAATATACCAGTGGATTGTGGAATTATCTCGTAGTGAAACAAGAGAAAATGCCCTTTTGGAACTCAGGTACAGATTATTTTAGGATATATATAAAAAAAAAACTGACTTAGAGAAAGACAAGGTTTGCTGAAAATACTCTAACCGTGTTACATAAGTACCATATTGTGCGAGGATTTCCGCAATTTATCAATCATGTTAGAGCAAAACAGTGTTGTAGAAGTACCGTGTTACCTGTATGTGTGTATCTGCCTTTATTCTTTGTAACTCTAACAAAAAGCCTATGTGTTTTCTTGTTCTGTGAGGACCCCCAGCAGACCTAGAAATCCTTGGCACCTTGCTTTCCAGGCTGCTGCATATGCAATAATAATTTGTTGCCTGCGGCTGTTGCATATGCAACAGCCGCAGGCAACAAATGTGCCTGCGGCTGTTGTTAATCTATTAGTGTGATCCCACCAAGCTATCGGTTTTCTGACTTACCTAAAACTGCCTTGATGGCATTGGCATATATTCTTGTGCACCATCTATTTAAGTGAATTTCAGTGTACAGTATCTCTATAAAATACCGGTAACTCTCATATAACACGGTAGTTTGGTTCCTACAAAATCTTGTGTAATGTGAAACCGTGCTATACGGGACCAAGAACCAGTACAAAAAGGGGGGTTACATCCCAAAAGCATAATAAAAATATGCCTTTTTTTTTTTTTTTTAATAACTATTGGAAACTTAATTTTTTATAGTAGTAATAACTTTATTTTTATAATAGTAGTAACTTAAATAGTAATAACTGAACAAACGTCTTACCTTACAAACTGTGATACTTATATTCCAGATAATGTACATTCATTTAATTTTCTTCCTCTTCATCGCCGCTAAGCACAGTTTCTTTTGCAGCATCTAGATTTCATGTACCTTCTGCTCTCTTTAAAAGTCACAAACTGCACTCTTCGAAGTCATAATTATTTTTTATGGTCTCAAACAGGCACACGTTCAAAAACACAGGAATCTCCCAACAAAATATAGTGGATATACATACCCAGGGATCTCACAACAAAATATAGTGGATCCCTGCTTTAAATGATACGTGAAAATCTGAAGAATATTTTCCAGTTAGCAAAATAAAAATAAATTTACGTTTACATACATAGCTTAATTAATACGTACTGTAATATGTACATACTAATTGATATTTCTATTCACTGACTTTTTTTTTTTTTTGTTGTAAAATTTAAAACAGTAAAAATGATAAGCAATTAATAACAAAGAACATGGCATGCACAAGTTGCAACAAACATGATGCACAAGTGAGATAGGGAGTAATGAGTTTCTGAACATTTATTTATGTTTTTTATATGATTGAATATTTCATGGAGGGGGAAACACAATTCACTGTAATAACCCACCATTTCACCATAATAAACGTGAAAACCCACAGAATTCCATCTATTGGTACTATAGCAAATGCAAGAAGATCGAGTTTACTACCTGTTTATAATTGATTACACTAACAGAAAAGACCAATAAACCAGAAACTGCAAATTGTTTTTATTGTTTTATGGTAGTGACCTCCAGAAATATGCTTTAGAACAATATCATGAAAGCCATAACAACTAGTGAGTCAACAGCAGGGATTCACAAAAAGGAATGGCCCCGGGTGCCAAGCGTTATAGTGATCAAGCAATTTCCTGAGTGATTTCTAAAGCGTTTTCTCAAAGATATAGTTTTCTTTCAGTTATCAAAGTTTTCTTACTTTTCTATTATTACGCAACTTAGTCTTACAAATCGTAAGCAAGTTTAAGAAAGGAAAAACACCTTTCTTCTTTTTTCCTTAAATTAACGTACTAACTTTTATACCGCTTGGTCACTCTAGCGGCACTGCTCCTGCCTCTCCGTGGCGGGGCCGGTAACCTGGGAGAAGAAATCCACTCTCCCAGGGCTGAAAGGAGCAAAGATGGATAAAAATATGTATCCACCTTTAGAGCCATTGAGCTCAAGACGAGACAACATAAATGACAATGATAATGACTTCTCTCAACCCAAGAGGCTGAGAACAACCCCTCAAGAGGAGATACCATCATTCCTCATACTACACTCTCTCTCAGAGCAGCCTCTGAGTAAGTTATCGCCATTCCTTATACAAAAATGTATTGAGTCTGCTGCAGGTTCACCGAAAACGGTAAGGCGACTTCAGTCCGGGGATATTCTTGTAGAGACTAGTAAATCTCAACATTCTGCAAAATTATTAAAGCTGACTACCTTTGGTGGACAATCAATAAAGGTCACTCCCCATGCCACCCTAAACTCCTCGAAGGGGGTAATTGCAGAATGGGACCTATTAAATGTATCAGAAGAGGAAATAGTCCAAGAACTTCGAGAACAAAAAGTAATCCAAGCAAAGAGAATTCTGACTCGGAAAGATGGTATCCTTGTTCCCACAAGGAGTATAATCCTCACTTTTAGTTCTCCTATCCTACCAACATCTGTTAAAGCTGGCTATCTTCATTGCCGTGTGCGTCCTTATATCCCGAATCCAATCAGGTGCTATAAGTGCCAAAAATACGGACACTCCCAATCTGCATGTAGAGGTGAGGCAATATGTCCAAATTGTGGATCAAAGGATCATAATCAATCTGAATGCACTGCTACTTCTCAATGCCCAAACTGTAAAGGTAATCACCCGGCTTTTTCGAAAATATGCGAATTATGGAAACAAGGGAAAAAAATCCAAAAATATAAAGTCGAGAATAAAGTCACATACTCAGAGGCAAGAAGAGAAATACTCAAAACAGAACCAAAGCGTACATATGCCACTGCTGCTAAACAGTTTCAGTCAGTAGGTATTCAAACAGATGTTACAGTTCCTCCAAATCTATCCATCGCTGATTGGGCACGTTCTTTGCTCTCTGCTTCCAAACAGTGTCCTTCTCAACAAAAAATTGAACAAGCCAGTAACACACCAATTACCATTCCAACCGACGTGCCTAAAACAGCAAAACCAAAAGTGGCAGAAACTAAAGTACTGAACCCAACAGTTTCAATGGGCATGGATGTTGACCAACGCAGTGAAACAGATGATGGCATATTAGAACTTCATGCGACTGATGAGATGGACGTCACACGTCCCTACTTTCCAAAGAAAGAGAAAGCGAAATCGGATCGAGGCAAGCAACTTTCAACTAAAAAGCAGCCAGAAACAAAAATAAACAACAAAACCACTTAATGGAAAGATTCCTCCAATGGAATTGTAGAGGCTTTCGCAATACAAAAGACGATTTATATGACCTCATCAACCGGTATGATCTAGCAGGCATATCCCTTCAGGAAACCTACTTAAATGCACGAGTGTGTCCCACCATTAAAAATTACACCATCTTCAGACGAGATAGGAGAATAGACTCGCCAGCCCGTGGAGGAGTGGCAATTCTTGTTAGAAACAACGTTCCATCTAAACATATTGCTCTTCAGACCCCTTTTGAAGCAGTGGCAGTGCGTATTGTAATTGGCATCACTCTTACAATACCGTCAATATATATCCCTCCTAATTTCTTATTCACTTCAGACGACCTAGAAAATTTAATTGACCAGTTACCACCTCCGTTCTGCTTGCTAGGAGACTTCAATGCACATCATTCGCTTTGGGGATCTCCAACAATTGACAAGAGAGGTAAGCTAATAGAATCCTTTCTTGATACTTATCAACTCACCATTTTAAATACTGGCGAGCCAACCTACATTCACTTTTCGACTGGAACCATGAGTTCAATAGATCTCTCAATCTGTTCTCCCTCCTTATATACTATTATGGAGTGGTCTGTTCTTGACAATCCACTGAACAGTGATCACCTACCAATTCTCTGCAAACTCCAAACACGAACAAACTCCCCTTCTCCACGTCGCTCCATTTGGAAATTCCGTAGGGCACACTGGAGTGAATATGCCTCTCATGTTCAGTTAGATGATAAAATAATACAATCTCAGACCATAGAAAATGTCACGGAACATTACTACTCAGATATTACTAGCTGCCACCATTGCAATACCAAAATCTTTACCGGGGAAACAGAAGCACAGTAACTACTGGTGGAACCAAGCTTGTACGCATGCGAAACGAGAAAAAAACAGATCTTGGAATTTATTTCGTAAATTCCCCACAACTAGTAACCTAATTAATTTCAAAAGACTGAGAGCCAAGTTCCGCAAAATAAGAAGAAATGCAAAGAAAGAAGCCTGGATCAGCTTCTCTTCAAGTATAAATAAGGACACAGATAGTAGAATCATTTGGAGGAAAATTCAATTGCTCAATGGCAAATATGTCCAGTCCCCAACTACAATATTAAATTGGGAAGGAAAGGAGTTGTCATCACCATCAGAAATAGCAAATGCCTTAGCGGAATCATTTGCCAGCATATCAGCAATATCCACCTTTAACCCAAACTTTCAAAGAATTAAAGAATCTGGAGAAAAGCGTAGGATTAATTTTTCTACGGCAGTTTCACATCCATACAACCATCCATTCACATTAGCAGAATTAGTAGGGGCACTCAATAAAACACCCAATAGTGCCGCTGGGCCAGATGGGGTCTATTATATAATGTTAAAGCAACTTGACAACAGAGCAAAAAGAACATTGTTAAAATATTACAACCGTATTTTCTTAGAAAATACCTACCCACTCTCCTGGCGTCACTCAATTGTTCTACCCTTCCCGAAGCCAGGAAAGGATCGTACCTTTCCGCATAACTACAGGCCAATTTCACTGACTAGTTGTCTAGGAAAAGTCCTTGAAAAAATGGTTCACAGGCGGCTAACGTGGTTCCTGGAAGCAAACAACTTACTAAACAGCAGCCAGTATGGTTTTCGAAAAAACCGGTCCACGCTAGATGTGATGATAAAAGCAGAGGCAAACATCCGAAATGCCTTTATAAGGAGAGAACATCTAGTCATGATTAATCTCGATATTGAGAAAGCCTTCGATACCACCTGGCGATATGGTGTACTAAAAGATCTCCATTCTTTTGGCTTGAGAGGTCAGTTACCTCAATTCATACAAAATTTTCTATGCAACAGAACGTTTCAGGTAAGGTATATGAACAATTTATCCAAATCATTTGAACAAGAGGAGGGTGTACCGCAGGGTTCTATTCTAAGTCCAACATTATTTGCAGTAAGAATTACAAACATGACACGGGAAGTACCAAATACAGTAGAATCGTATATGTTTGCCGATGACCTCATTATCTCCTGTCAATCCCAAACTATGAGCAACATTGAAAGACAACTTCAAATTTCCATAGCTAAAATAGAATCATGGGCACTGCAGAATGGTTATTCTTTAGCCGAAAAAAAATTCACTGCAATTCACTTTTGTAAAAAACGAAAACTCCACCCTGATCCAGAAATATTCTTAAAAAACAGCCTGTCACTAATAATTTTCGTCTGTTGGGGCTACATTTAGACAATAAACTTAATTTTGCTTCCCATATATCTTACCTTCGAACCACGTGTCTTAAAAAACTGAACATCCTAAGAGCCGTTTCCGCCACGTCCTGGGGTGCTGACAGAAGCTCTCTTCTTCATCTCTATAGAGCTTTAATAAGATCACGCTTAGATTATGGATCACCTGTCTATGACTCTGCTAGGAACAGTTCCCTATTACGTCTGAACACCATACAGCATAGTGCCCTTAGGATAGCTGTGGGGGCCTTTAGAACATCTCCGATTCACAGCCTGTATATTGAGGCAAATGAACCTCCACTGCACCTAAGGAGAAAAGCCTTATTATGTACCTATGCACTAAAGATTAAGAGTATTCCATCACATCCTAGCTGGCAGCACTTGTTCGACCCTAAATACACCATGCTATATCAAAATAAACCTAATGAGAATCGCCCAGCAGGGCTTCGACTGCAAGAGCTCATGATCAGTTGGAACATTAATTTTCAGAATGTTTTCCAAGACCTTGGTACTCCTGAACCTCCCTGGACTGAATGTGTACCTCTCTGTGACAATTTCTTTTTAAGATGGGGAAAGACATCCCTGGCTAATACAAATTTTCAACATCTCCATAAATCGCATTCCTTGGAAAACTCAGCAAAAGTACATATCTATACTGATGGCTCCAAAACAGATACAGCCGTAGGTGCTGCCGCAGTTTCTTCCAACTTCTCAGTAGCTACTTCTCTTTCCACTGAATGCAGTATCTATACTGCAGAATTATTCGCAATAAAACTGGCTCTAGATAGTATAAACAAGTACCATATCAAGGAATCCTTGATATATTCAGACTCCTTAAGCGCAATCACTGCCATTCAATCTACTTTTTGTCCCTCTCACCCCATCCTTAAAGAGATCCGATCTAAGTTATTTCACTATCAAACAGTCAATCAGAAGGTTACCTTCTGCTGGATCCCTGGTCATGTCGGCATCTCAGGCAATGAACATGCGGATGCTGCTGCAAAGCATCCCGACTCTGGATCTTCCAGACAAATAAAAGTTCCCTACACCGATCACAAATCTGTTATTAAAACAACATGCAGGAAACAATGGTCTCTCCTTTGGAAAACTCAAACCAATAATAAACTACTGCAGATAAAAAAAGAGCCACAACTGTGGACATCTAGTTCCAGGAGAAGCAGGCGACAAGAAGTGATTCTAGCAAGGCTCCACATCGGCCATTCGCACCCAACTCACCTGTTTTTGCTTATGGGAGAGAATCCTCCTCAGTGTTTCTTTTGTCAGTCGCAGCTAACAATAAAACACATCCTCATAGAATGTCCTCAACTTTCAACAGTCAGAAAATCAAGCTTTAGCTCCCTGTCCAACATAAAGGAACCCTTAACCTTATTTCATATTCTTGGCAATGAAGCAAATTTCGAGGAACTGTTTAATTATTTGAAGCACATAAATCTGTATGATAGACTGTGATCAAAGTGACAAACAAATCATGAACAGGCACAATATGGCCCAAGAGGCCCTTGTGCCAAAAAACCCCAATACAACAACAACAAAAAGGAATGGAAACATTGAAAATTACATCTAACATAATAGTAGGGGATTTCCAGCAATTCTCAAACCGTGTTAGAGCAAAACCTTGTAGAAGTACTGTGTGGTGTGAGGATTGCTGCAATTTATCAATTGTGTTAAAGCAAAACAGTGTTGTAGAAGTACTGTGTTATACAGGGGTTGCCTGTACTCTCCTGTTAAGAAGTACAGACCAAGCCGAGAAACATTTTGCCCCATTCTACCGTTGCAGTCTCTCTACGGCTGAATTGATTAACACTCTCTCATCATGTATTCTCTCCTATCATGTCTTAGAAGGGAGAAGAAGGCTGGGAGTGGGCTGGAGAAGTCTGGATCGGAGGAGAGGCCATTTATCAAACTCAAAATTCTTTATTTTTATTCCTGCATGCAAGATCCGCTTGGCCCTTTGAAAATATCTTGTGCAGTATTTACCCTTTTGTTTCTTTTTTTACTACTTAATAGTTATTTTAATTTTTGTAAATAAAACATTACCAAAATGATTTTATAGGTAACCACTTTGGTAACCTCACTGTTTTTGAGATATTTGTTTCCAAACTTTATAGTTAATAAAGCTAATAAAAAATAAGTAAATAACACAGAAATTAGCAGAAAGTAAGCAGCTGAGGTGGCAATGTGTTCTCTGTTTATTTCCACTTTGATTTTATCATGTATTTTGATGATTCATACTTGGTTAGATTTTTTATCTAAAAATCAGATTCACCAGATTTTGTATGTTGCATCTATTCTATATAGTTAAACAGAATGTAAAAAAAAATAATAAAAATTAATAAATAAATGAAGCAAATAACTTTAAAATAGTTTATTACATTTCTTGGTGATATTCCTACTTTATCCACTGCAGCATGTTATGCATTGATTAATTCCCTTGATTTGAAAGAAAAGTCTAGGAACATCATTTGGATAGTAACAGAATACATTTCTGGGGTATTCCAACTGAAGTAGATATTATCCTCTTACCAGAAAAATTCTAAATTGCAGAATTTGAAAATTAGGCACTTGCTAAGAGACCTGATTTAAATGTTTTAAGGCTTTAAATAGGTTGAGAAAAGTAAATGTTGATGGTATCTATACTTCTTGGATAAGGGCATAAATTTAAATTTGAAAAGATAGTTGCAGGACAGCATCAGAAATTTGTCTTAGGGTATTTGATTATCGAAGTAAACATCCATCTAGAGTTGTGGAAGTGGGTAGTTTAAATAAATTTAAAGGTGGATTCTTTAAATTATTAGAACGGATGGACAAACAAAGTGGGTATTTTTTATTATTATTTTTTTATGTGAGGCCGATGCCAGATAAGCTTGCTTCCTCACATCATTTTGCCACCAGTACTACTAATGTGTTTGAAAGTAGTGCAATGTTGAGCAACTTGTTATGAAGACAGTTTGTTCTACTATGAGCCCCTAGTTGCAAAAAAAACATGAAGAAATAGGATAGGCCTCCTAACTCCATATACTTTCATTGATGCCAAATAGCATTTAGCTGTTTTATTTTATAATTAAATTATTATCCAAACGTCAGTAGCTTATGAAGGACATTCCAGGGACAGATAATTTCTGGGTACAGGTAGTTAGTTCAGGACATTTGGTAACTTTTACGATTAGTAAGCACGTATTATGGCCATCCCATCTGTAATGGACTATGCTGCATAGTTCAGTATAAAAAAGCTTCATACTGCAGCAGTGGCAGTTTGCATCTGGTCGTGAAAGTCATAGTGATAAAGTAGAAGTTATGGGATGTATTCAAGATATCATAGAATTTTAGAAGGGCATGATTGTGGGAGCTGTGCATTGGTGCTTCCATATTAGAAATGGCACATCTTGTTGGTTGCTCATGGCCCACTATGGTTAAGGTGTACAAAAAATGGTGTCCAGTGGGTCAGACCACCTCCTGCTGTAAAGGATTGTGCAAGGTGGATATATGTGGTGAGTGAAGGGTGCAGCGCATTGGTATGGCTCGTTAGCAGGTCACCATGTGACGGCTGACCAGCGATATGGTATGGGGAATGCAAGAACAAATGACACTGTCACACACTCAGACCACAGCAGATGACCCAAGAGACACTTCCTTATAGCTGATCAGAGTTGATGGCAAATGCTGTAGTTGCAGCAACATCCTGATTGGATACTGGAGGACTGGAAACAAGTGTGCTGGTCGGATGAGTCCAAATATATGGTGCAACATGCCAGTGGATGCTTTCATGTGTGGTGCAAGCAACACAAAAGGTCCACGGACCCGTCGTGCATGGTGCACACTATCCAGGCAGGTGGTGGTTGCTTAATGTGGAGCATGTTTTGTTGGCAAGAACTAGGACCCCTCGTATATATGGATCAGTGTTTCACTGATGAGGTCTACTGGCAGACTTCCACGTTGCATTTTTTCTTGGACAGAAACAGAATCTTCCAAGATGATAATGTGGCGTGTCATCAGGCCTGCTATGTGCACAAGTGGTTTAAGGAACACAGTGAAGATAGCACTCATCTTGATTGGCCTCCAGATTTGCCCGATCTCAATTCAGTTTAACACTTTAGGATGTTTTGGAATGGAAAATAAGGCATTTGGATATATAACTGTCAGTTGTTCCTATACTGTGGAAAGCCTTTCAGGCAGCATGATTGCAGATCCTTATGCATGTCTAGGCCAGTAGCGGTTGTTATCTGTGCGAACAGTGGCCCAACATGGTCTTAGGTAGGTGGTCGTAATTCATTGATCACCGAGTGTACAGGGTTTCCGTAAATGATGTTTCTGATTTTGATATTTTTTTTTATTCAGAATTACTTTAAGCTACACTCATGAAACACATACCAGCTGAAAGATCAATTCAGTAAGTTTTATGAAAGTACATAAAGCCATTGGTAAAGTTCAGTGTGGACACCATGAGTAACTGGAACGATATCATAGTGATATTCAATCTCCTGCCACACACTGTGCTTCATTTCATGATAAATTTTACCAAAGGCCTCTATGAGCCATGCCTTCAGCTCTTGCAGTGTTGTTGGTAGTGGAGGGATGTACACATAACCCCACAAGGAGAAATCCATTGGCATCAGATCAGGTGAACTCAGAGGCCATTCCATATGGCACCCAATCTGATGCTGAGGAAGATGTTCATTCAGGCCTGATTGCCATTTTGCCATTCTGGTGAGTGTAGCACTGCGTAGTGGATTGAATGCAAAACTGGCAGTCAAGTGCCAATTTTAATAAAACTTATTGAATTGATCTTTCAGTCATCTTGTACGTGTTTCATGAATATAGCTTGAAGTAATTCTTAATAAAAAAATATCAAAATCAGAAACATGATTTACGGATGCCCTGTATATTAGAAGAGCAAAAATAAAACAGATTTTTTTTCCATAATGGTACTGAGCATATTCTATTTACATTATTTTTTTCTTCATAATTTTTATGATGGATTATAAACTAGTGTGATCACCTTTTTTTTTTTTTTTTTTTTTGTTTTACAGTAAGAAAAGGGAAGTTGTACCAGACCTTGCTCCCATGTTATGGAATTCATTCGGAACTATCACTGCGCTTCTTCAAGAAATCATTAATATTTATCCAGCAATCAATCCACCAACACTAACAGTAAGTTTTTTTTTCTATTTTATTTCAGTTTTACTGTTGGACACACAACTTGAGTAGTCGAGACCCACTAATTAGCTGGTCTCGACTACTCAAGTTGTCTGTTCAACTGTCTAATAAAGTTTTGCAACTTTAGGAGCTCCACATATTTTTTTACTCTATTCAGTTTTTATTTTGAAATTACTTTGCAATTTATTTATCTAAAACTACAAGTCTTTACATGCTAAAAGTCATTTGAACTAGACATTTCCAAATGTATATCCAGTAAATAGAGCATAAACTTGACTCTACATTGACCCAAAGCTTTCATAATTATCACAAAACCTGCTTAGAATTTATCATTATATTTGCATACAAGGGGTTGAATATTATTGAATGTTTATTTGTTTAAAGACAACCTGAATGCGGTTTATTAAATAATTGAAAGTGAAACAATTTGTGAAATTTTTAATATTATTTATTATTAATTGTGTTAGGTAATATGAAATCTATTTATTTAATAGAAATGTAAAAAAAAAAAAAAAAAAAGCAGTAAGATTCTCTATTCTTTCATTTTCTCAAAATTATTTTTTTTACAGCTTGGCATTCTGCACCACTTGTCTGTTGTCATTGACAGTTTATTTAAAATCTTGTTAGCATAATTTTTTTTTGCATCCTATTGAAAATATCTTGTGACTTGAACTAACCAAAGCTATCAGCCACAACTTTTGCCCAACTCTGCTGCCACCTCTGTCAAAACCAGATGGTTCTGTTGTCACTTCAACCAAGGATAAAGCTGACTTGCTGGCATCCCATTTTTCTTCAACTCCTGTATTAAGGATCTTGGTAAAACACCTCTCACTATTCCCAACACACTCCATTCAATGCCTCCTGTGGTCTTCCGTCAAAATGATGTCAGAAGGATTTTGACGAAACTTGATGCTCAGAAAGCTCCAGGTTTTGATGGTATTTCTCCACTTGTTCTCAAAACCTGTGCTTCTCAACTTACTCCTGTTCTTTGCCACCTTTTTTCACTTTCTTATTCCAAAGATGTTTTTCCTTCTGCTTGGAAATTTGCTCATATCCAGCCAGTTCTAAAAAGGGTGACAAATTCCTACTATCCAGTTATTGTCCCATTTCAGTTACTTCTACTCTTTCTAAAGTAATGGAGAAATCAATTAACCACCAACTCTTAAATTACCTAGAAACCTTTCGTTTGATCAACGATTGCCAGTATGGATTCCGTCAATGTTGATCCACTGGTGATATTCTGGTTATGTTACCCATTTATGGACAAATCCAATGGAAACGTTCGGTGAAACACAAGCAGTTGCTCTTGACATCTCGAAGGCTTTCGATCGTGTTTGGCATAAAGGTCTTCTAAACAGGCTTCCATCTCATAGTATGCCAACTGTTTTTTATCATTGGTTATCCAGTTTTCTCTCTGACCGCTCACTGATGGTGAATGGCTCTCTGTCCTCTAAATTCTCCACTAAAGCTGGTGTCCCCCATGGTTCAGTTCTTTCCCCCACTCTTTTCCTCTTGTATATTAATGACCTTCTTCCAGTGACTGGAAATCCTATCCATAGTTTTGCCGATGATAGCATGTTGCATTATACCTTTCCAGTTTAAGAAACCTTGCCCTGCTCAATCAGCTTCAACTTCTTGAATATCCACTACCAATTCCTTAAATACCAATCTCCAGGTAATTCTCCAGTGGGGCAAAGACAACTTAGTTGATTTCAATCCTTCTAAAACGCAAAAAGGATTCTTCTGCTCCTATGCTTATCTTTGGTGAAACTCCAATTTCTAGGCAAGATGATATATCTCTTTTGGGAATTACCCTGACTTCTAATCTCTCTTGGCACAAGCACATTACAAATATTGCTTCCTCTGCATCTGAAAAACTTGGTTTTCTCTTTCGCTCTTGGTGTTACTTTTCTTCCAAGCAGCTGTTCACTCTGTACAAATCACAAATTCACCCTACCATTGAATATTGTTCCCACATCTGAGGCAGTGCCCCCAAAACCTCTCTCAGGCTTCTAGATCCCATTCAGAAGAGGGCAGTTAGGTTAATTAATGACTCATCTCTAACAGTCTCTCTCTCCACTTGCTGCCTCATAAGACACTGTTTCTGCCACATGCCTTTTCTACAAATACTTCCATGGGCACTGTTCTTCTGAATTGGCTTCTGTAATTCTCGCTCTCTTTCAAAACAGTCCGAATACTTGCTGCCACCAGTCAACATCCATTTACTGTCCAACTTCAAACTCACAGAACCAACTTTTCACCTTACTTCGTACGTATTTCATGAAAATTACAGTCTTCAGAAGTTCAAATCTAATGTCAACAAATATCTTCTTTCATCTTCTCAACCTTCAACCCAAGCACAGTACTAAGTACTACTATAGGTTCTAGTACCTCTTGTGTTTGTGGTTTTCATAAAAAATATATATATGAAAAGTTTCTTCTCTCAACGGAAACTACTGTATTTTGTAATGTAACGTCCAAGGGAAAAAGGAGTTCGTTAAACTCCTTTTTAACGTTTGACTGAGATAATTTATAATTCTAAAAATGGTTATAAAGTTTTATATAGACAGTATCATAACAATAGAAGTGAAACATGCAAATGTAGGTAAATAACTTTAAGCTTATTTGAATAGCAGGTAAACATGAGAAAATTTATGTAATATTACAATTTCGAAGTGTACTGCAACAAAATGTCACACGTCACTGTTAATAAAGGTGCTGGTATGTCATACCGTTGCGTACCGTCCCAAAAAAAACTGTGTGCGTGTGTGTGTGTACAGGTAACCCTCATATAACATGGTAGTTAGATTCCTGTAAAATCTTATGTAGTGTGAAACTGTGTTATACAGGACCAATACAAAAACGGGGTTATGTTCCAAAAGGTAACAAAAATACATAATTTTTTTATAACTATCGGAAACTTAATTTTTATTAAAAATAGTAATAACTGAACAAACGTCTTACAAACTGATACATAAAGGTCAGTTAATGTACGTTCATTTAATTTTCTTCCTTTTCATTGCTGCTAAGCACAATCAAACGAGAATGCTTTCTCTGTTGCAGAATACCTTCACCTTCAGAACTTTCTTCTGCAGCATCTAGATTTTGTGTATCCTCTGCTGTCTTTAAATTATCAGTATTCTGGGATTGTTTGCTTTTGCTTGATAGATCTTTGTAAATTGCATGGTATGGAGCTAAGCATTTTTGACGCTCCCTTTTGAACTTTGTATTCCTTCCAGTCGAAGGATCTGCATTCAAAAAATAAGATTATTATTGCTCGGCTAAGTTTATGCCTTACCATATGCTTTTTAGTGTAAAATTTGGAACTTTAGAATTTTCATCTGTGCTATCATCATCTGTATTGATTTGGTTTACCTCCTATGCCATTTCCACCAAATCCGTTTTGCCAGCCTCTTTTTCTACCAGTACTTTGTGAACATCTTCATAGTCATATCATCAAAACCTTCCCCTCCTACCGACTCAGCAAGTTCTACTATCACAACGATTCTGTTTTCTGCTGGTTGGACCATATTTTCTGAATGATCTGGCTCTGGCCATACATTTTTCCAACAAGCACATGTTGACGGTTTTACTTCATTGAGCGATGAAGCTATGATTCTGATACAGTCCACAATTGAAAAAAATGTTTCCATGATTTCATCACTTCAATAGATTCGGAATAATTTTTTTCCAAAATTCTTTGTAACGATTTTCTGAGGTAACGAGTTTCAAAGGTATATAAAATGCCTTGATTTAATGGCTGAATTAAAGAAATTGTGAAATTGTATTAGGTAGTAGGAACATTACTTCAACATTTTGGATGACTTAAATATTTTGGAAGGCCTGGTTTTGGAAATTATGCCTAATTTCCTTAGACATAATTTAGGGCTGGACAACAAAGAAATTATTCCAATATGCTTCTTAACAACAAAGTTTAGTAATGCGTACCCGAAAAAATTTATCAAATAAAAACCAAAATAATCTTACAAAAACCTTAAAAGTTATGAACTGCACGTTTCGAAGTCACAAATTTTTATGGTCTCAAACAAGCACAACTTCAATGGCACAGAATGTAACATGGGAATTTTTCTCTTTTTTTTATTTTTTGGATAATGACTAGTGAGTTAACAGCGGGGATTCACAAAAAATAATGCAAATGTTGAAAAATTACATCCAACAGAATAGAGTGGGGCCTCGACTTCTAATGGCATCAACGTGTGATATTCTCAGGAACTGATTTACCTTTCGTATGATCTTTTATTTTAAGGAGCAATGATATATTTGCAGAAACTGATGGCTTTCCGATATAGCTGGAATGATGCATTGGTGGAAATTTTCAGAAGCGTGGTGCATAAAACATCATTTGTATAATTATTCTCAACCAATTAGCATCTTTGTTATTTTTAAACACAAATTCCTACATTAGCATTAGTAGAGGCATACGATGCAAGAAAACAAGCTTATGCAGCATCAGCCAAAAAACAAAAAATAAACGAACCCATTTCACCCCTCTCTCCGTTCATTCCAAATTGCCTGTCCAGCTCAGCCTTAAATTTATTTAGGTTATTAGCTTCCACAACAAAAGATGGAAGCCTGTTCCACCAATCAGCTACCTGCTGGCTAAAGGCAAATCTCCACACATCTATTCCACACCTATCTTTCCTCAATTTGAAACTGTGCCCCTCAGGTTCTTAGTCTGAGCAAGAGGAAGAATCCCATCAGCATTTAACTTGCTCAACCCATTCAAGGCCTTATACACCTCAATCAGATCACCTCGCAGGTGCCTACTCTCCAGGCGCTTCAATTTGCAGAACTTAAGCCTTTCTTGGGAAGAGCACCCCTTTGTTCTCCTCACCAATCTTGTTGCCCTTCTTTGGACTCGTTCTAGCAACTCTACATCCTTCCTAAAAGGAGGCCTCCAGAGCTGTACACAGTACGCTAGGTGTGGCCTGACCATTGCCTTTTATAACGGGTTAATCATCTCCCTGTCCCTGCTAGCAGAATTCCTATATATCATTGACAAGATTCCATGTTGTTTGTTTGTTGTTTATTTGGTTTTTAGGAGCATTAGCAACTAAGGCCATATTGCTCCGGGGGGGGTATGCGATGGTCATTCCCTGACCTTTCCGCATCCTCCGTATTTGGTGGTCACGGGCTCGAACCCCGGTCTAATCAAGAAGCGTGTGCTACGCACTGCTGCTCCTGCCCACTTGGCTATGGAGGCGCCAAGACTCCATGACCTGCCTGGCAGCCCATCTGCACTGCTCAGCGAACTTCATATTTGACTGCACAATTATCTCCAGGTATTTTTCACATTCCACTTCCCTGAGTGTAGTGCCAAACAGTTAGCATTAGCATTAGTAGAGGCATTTGATGCAAGAAAGCAAGCTTATGCAGCATCAGCCAAAAAAAAAAAAAAACCCACTTACACTTCACCCCTCTGTTCGTTCCAAATACCTGTCCAGCTGAGCCTTAAATTTATTTAGGCTATCAACCTCCACCACAAGGGATGGAAGTCTGTTCCACCAACCAACCACCCGCTGGCTAAAGGCAAATTTCCTCACGTCTATCCTACATCTGTCTTTCCTCAATTTGAATTTATGCCCTCTCAGGTGATTTTTCTGAGCTAGAGGAAGAATCCCATCAGCATTGAGCATGCTTAAACCATTCAAGGCTTTATACACCTCTATCAGATCACCTCGCTGGTGCCTAGTCTCCAGACACTGTAATTTGCAAAACTTAAGCCTTTCTTCGTAAGAGCACCCCTTTGTTCCATTCACTAATCTTGTTGCCCTTCTCTGTACTCGTTCCAGCAGTTCTACATCCTTCTTGAAATGAAGCCTCCAGACCTGTATACAGTACTCTAGGTGTGGCCTGACCATTGCCTTATACAATGGAATAATCACCTCCTTATCCCTGCTGGAAAAATTCCTGTATATCATTGACAATACTCCATGAGCTACTCTTGCAGCCCGTCTGCACTGCTCAGAGAACTTCATATCTGCCTGCACAACCACCCCCAAGTCCCTTTCATTCTCTACCACTGTCAGTGTAGTACCACAGAGTTGATACGTTTCTCCTCAGTTACTGCTACCCACATGCAGTACTTTGCATTTGTCAATGTTAAATTTCAGTTGTCACTTCTCAGCCCATTTTCCCAACTTATCTAGATCCAGTTGGAGTAGCATACTGTCTTTACTGTCATTAACCCTGCCAACCTTTGTATCATCTGCAAACTTGGAAATTAAACCTGATATACTTCCATTAATATCATTGATAAATATACAAAACAACAATCTGCCCACCCTGGGGAACTCCACTAATAACATTTGTTCAAGAAGAGCAGTGTCCATTGATTACCACTCTCTGTCGTCTCCCACTCAACCATCCCTTTATCCATTCTAGCAACTTACCCTTAATGCCATACCTCTACAATTTGTACAGCAATCTTCCATGTGCAACAGTATCAAAAGCTTTCCTGAAATCCAAGTATATAATATCAAAATTATTTTTGGCATACAGTTCCTTTGTGGCCACATCATAATATCCAATCAGTTTGGTCAAACAAGACTTCCCTTTAACAAAGCCATGTTGTGTCTTTCTCTTTCGCTCTTGGTGTTACTTTTCTTCCAAGCAGCTGTTCACTCTGTACAAATCACAAATTCACCCTACCATTGAATATTGTTCCCACATCTGAGGCAGTGCCCCCAAAACCTCTCTCAGGCTTCTAGATCCCATTCAGAAGAGGGCAGTTAGGTTAATTAATGACTCATTTGTAGCCCACCCCAGGGTGGGCCACAAATGAGTCATTAATTAACCTAAGTCTTGTCTAGATGATCCTGCAATGCTTCTTTAAGCAGTGATTCCATTATTTTCCCCGGAACACAAGTTAAACTAACAGGTCTGTAGTTGCTTGTGTCACCTATTGAACCCCCTTTGTGAATTGGTGATACATTTGTACACCTCCAGTCCATGGGGACCTCAACTGAGTCCAAGGAAGCTCTCATAATTATGGCTAAGGGTTTGCTTACTTCCTTTGCTGCCTCCTGTAGTATAACTGGATAGATCCTGTCCACCCCAGGTGCCTTCCTTATATTTAACTTCAACAATTTCTCCTCCACTTTGCTCTCAGTTGTTACAAAATCACTTAGCTCCCTGTTAGTGTTTGATAGACTTCTGGCACTCCCCTCATTGAATGACTCCTCATGTGTGAATGCAGATGCAAAATACTCATTCAGTTTAACAGCTACCTGGGCATAATAATCAATAGTCAACCCATCTATGTTAAGTGGTCCAATCTGATTCAACCCTTTCCTTCTAGAGTTGTGGTGCCCCCTTAGCCAGGTGGGCAGGTGCAGCAGTGCATAGCACACTCTTCTTGATGAGACTGGGGTTCGATCCCGTGACCACCAAATACGGAGGATGTGGAAAGGTCAGGGAATGACCACTGTATATTCCCGGAGCTGTATGGCCTTAGTTGCTAATGCTCCTAAAAACCAAATAACAAACAAATAAACCTTCTAGAGTTTACATAAGTAAAGAACTCTTTGCTGTTTTTCTTTGCTTCCTTCGCCAAAGATTTCTCGTAATCTGCCTTTGCCTGCCTAACCTCCTTTGTGACTTGATTACAGACTAGTTTGTACCTGCCATAGGCTTCTGTGTCACCTGATACTTTATATGCATCCCATACATTCTTCTTCTCTACCATGAGCTTCATTAATTCATCTGACATCCATTTATTTCTAAACCTTGAACAGTATTTCTTAGTTGGAATGAGAAGCCTATTAGACTCCAAAATTACCAAATTTTGGAGTCTATTAGGCTTTTCAAAATTCTAAATGGGAAGCCCTGAAGGCTTCCCATTTAGAATTCAACGTTGGTAACATCATCAGTTGATCCCACTGTACAGAATTTAAAAACTGTCTGATACCTCTGTAGTCACCTTTACAGAATCAAAAACCCTTTCCTTTATCCCTGATGGTAATTATATCTTTAAGTAATTCCCACATCAGTACATTGTGATCACTGTCACCCAGTGGTTCCTTTATCTGAAAATTCTTAATGCTTGAATAAACACTGCTGATAATCAGATCAAGACTATTACTCTCACTGGTTGCCTCTTGAACATGTTGCTATAGAAAACAGTCATCCAATAAATCCACAAAATCTTGCTAGTGTGCGAGTGACCAACCCACAAGTTCCAGTCAATATCTGGAAAGTTAAAATCCCCCATTATAAGACATTCTGATTTACTAACCCACTCTATTTTATAGTATATTATAGCATGTTATAGTATGTCGAACAGTTTCTGTATCTTCTGTTTGTTGTGCTTGTCTAGTGTGTAAGCAGAGTGTATTTTTGTCAATTATACGAAACCGGCCTCTTCTGGAAGCAAATGCTCAGGAGAACATTCATCAGTAAGGATGAGGCTAGTTTACCTGGACATAAGCCTATGGAAGATAGGCTCACTCTCCTGTTGGGTACCAATACCTCTGGAGATTTTAAGCTGAAGCCTTTGCTGGTGTATCATTCTAACGTTTCTAGGGTATTTAAACAACAAAATGTCAAAAAAGCATGCTGGGAGTGTTTTGACGCAGCAGTAAGAAGGCCTGGATTACAAGATGTCTTCAATAAATAGGCATGTGAAGTTTTCTGTCCTTCAGTGAAAAGTTATCTTGAGGAACATAAGCTTCCTGCTAAGGCACTGCTCCTGCTGGCTAATGTGCCAGGCCATGATCCCGACCTTATTCAATCTTTTGAGGCACAATTTGACTTTGCAAGTCAAATTTTAACTATCCAACATCACTCCTCTTCTTCAACCAATGAACCAGAAGTCACTGCAAACTTCAAGAAAATCTATACCAAGAAAATGTTTGCAAGTTGCTTTGCAGTGACATCTGTTGAAATTGCTGTCACCCTCAAAGATTTTTGGTTGAAGTTCAACATCCTGGAATGTGTTAGGCTGATCGTAAGTTCTTGGAATGATTCTTCTATCAGATGCTTAAATTTAGCCCAGAAAATTATCTGGCCTTTAATCATCATTAACTTTGACTGATTTGAAGATGATTGTGCTTTGACAAATGATATTGTCACTCTTGGTAAATCAATGGGTCTGGAGATTGACGAAGAGGATGTGGATGACCTTATTGATGCTCATGGGCATAAGCTAACGACAGAGGAGCTACAAGAGTTGGAGAAAATTATGAAGAGTGACACTGGACAGGAAGAGGACACCTAAAACGTGTAAGCTGAAGACTGTCATTTCTTGTTGGGAGCATTTAAGAGAAGTGGCAAAAAAAAAAATCATCCCAACAATGAAAACACTGAACTCATGATGTGCAAAATGGAAGATGAAGTCATATCTTAATTTTGAAAGCCTCAAAAAAAGTTGTCAAAAACAGTCCACCTTTGACAATTTCTTTGCCAGTAGCAACAAAAGATAAAAGGCTGAAAAGACAGCTGACATCTGATCTAATCTCACCACCATCACTACATCGCTATTGATTTCATCAGCCCTGCATTTCAAGTCTAAGGTAAATGCTAATTTATTGTTTGTTTTTTATTTTAAGATGTTTTATAACTATTTATTAAATAATCTTTATAAAACACTCATTTTTTAATGTACAAATCATGTATAACATGTAAGAAATACCTATTTTATGTGTTGTTGGGTCACCTGCCAAGAGTTTAGAATGAATTATAGAAAACAATGTACTATTGGTATCAGCTTACAATATTTTCAACATACAATGGGTTTTGTGGAATGAATTACCATCGGATGTTGGGGCCCACTGTAGTAGGATTTTTCCCCACACAAAAGCTCCAAAATACCCTGTTATGCGAGGTTTACCGAAATTCTCTAGAAGTAGCATGTTGTGTGTGTGTGAGAGTGAGTGAGTGAGTGAGTGAACACAGGGTTTTCTGAAAAGAAAGTTCAAAGTTTTACATGTGAAAAAACTCAACTTTATTCTTATTTTTAAAAGATATATAATATATTTTTAATGAGGTATTAGCATTAGTTGAGGCACATGATGCAAGAAAGCAAGCTTATATAGCATCAACCAAAAAAAAAAAAAATCCCTTCCCATTTTGCCCATCTGGTTCACTCCAAATGTTTGTCTAGTTCAGCTTTAAATTTATTTAAGCTATCAACTTCCACAATGACAGATGGAAGTCTGTTCCAGCAATCAACTACCTACTGGCTAAAGGCAAACTTCCGCACATCTATTCTACAACTGTCTTTCCTCAGTTTGAATCTATGCCCCCTCAGGTTCTTAATCTGAGCAAGCTGAAGTATCCCACGAACATTGAGCCTGTTCAAACCCTTCAAGGCCTTATACACCTCAATCAGATAGATCACCCTGCAGGTGCCTAGTCTCCCAGATGCTGCCACTTGCAGAACTTAAGCCTCTCTTCTTAAGAGCACCCCCTCGTTCCTCTCACCAATTTTGTTGTCCTTCTCTGTACTCGTTCTAGCAATTCTACATCCTTCCTAAAATGAGGCCTCCAGACCTGTACGCAGTACTCAAGGTGTGGTCTGACCATTGCCTTATACAATCACCTCCTTGTCTCTGCTAGCAAAATTCCTATATATCATTGACAAAACTCCATGACGTGCTCTGGCAGCCCATGTGCAGTGCTCAGAAAACTTCATATCTGACTGAACAATTACCCTCATATATAATAACTTTATTTATCATCGATTTGCTATAAAACTCTAACATAGAATAAATAATTTGAAATATGTATGCGGTTATATACTGTATACTAATCGTATCGAAAATAAGTGATGTTCTATAATGAAATTCATTGTGATTCTATCAGTATATTTTTTAAGAAAATAAACACATATTACTTAATACCTTCTGAATGTTTTGCAGACCCCTCTGGAACTGGTCTATGGACCCCAGTTTGGGAAACACTGCCTAAACACAGCAGAATTCCTGTATATCACTTAACACACCATGAGGTGGCCTAATATTCTGTCTGCACTGCATGTAGAACTAAATGCACAATTACCCCAGGTCCTTCTCACTTTCCACTAACCTGAGTGTTGTACCACACAGTTGATAGGTTACTCTGGGATTACTGGTTTCCTATATGCATTACCTTGCATTCCTGTTATTATCATCCAAACTGCAAACCTTTGTATCATCTGTAAACTTAGACATTAAGCCTGATACACTTTCATCAATATCATTAATAAATATTGAAAACAACAATGGACCCAGCACTGAGCACTGGGGGACTCCACTAATAACATTAGTTCATGAAGTGCAGTGTCCATTAATAACCACTGTCATCTTCCACCCAACCATCCATTTATTCAGAGCAGTAACTTGCCCTTAATGCCACACTGCTCTGATTTGTACAGCAGTCTTATGTGCAAGGTGGTAGATGACTTTCATCAACCGGTGAAATAACAACACTTTGCTTATTGGAGGCTTGAAGTGGTGAAACCCATGTTTAGTCTCTAGAGCAAAGTTTCCGGCATCCCTCTTCCCCCATACTTCTCCTTCAACCCATGCACGGTACTAAGTACTATAGGTTTTGATACCTTTCGTGTTTGAGGTTTTCATAAAAAAAAAAAAAAAAAAAAAAAAGTGTTCCTGAAATCCAAGTACAGGTAGTTCTTGTTTTGTGCTGGTCTGATTTGCGCCGATTCGCAATAGTGCTGATCACTAACCACAAAGGCATTTTCATTTTTATTTATTTAAAAAAATTTTTTTTATAAATTAAAAGTTTAAAATTGTCAGACAAAATTTATCGGCATCATACTGTGCTATGTATCGTTCACTGTTCACGTGATTTAGGACAATCTGAACTAATCAGCAATTAGCGGATTCATATCAGAGACGAGAAAGATTCCCGTCCTCAAAGTAACCACTCGTGAATGCGGGTAGTAAAGGTCCATGCGGTGAAGCATTCAGTTGGTTGTTGTTTACGCTGTTTACCCGTTGGAATGTGCTATTAATAAATTAAATAATAATGATAGTGATAGCTGTATGCAGTTTTTTCCAATAGTGTTATAAAGTTTTTAATTTAATAGAATAAAGACATGCATTTCTAGTAAAAATAGTTAATTGAATTCTAGTGCAATATTCGGAGGATGGAATCTGGTGAAAGCCGCCCTAATGTGTGTAGGGCTATGAATATGCCTCCATTGACTATTACTACAACTATGATGAATGCTAATAAAATAAATCAATTGATGCAAAGTGGTAAGTCAAATTTTTGGTGCCCGGAACTTAATCCTGTGATTTCCGATTGACTCCATTATATAAAGGGTTCCATTTGTGCCTGTCCCCCCCCCCAGGAACCTAACCCCAACGTAAATCGAGGGCTACCTGTATTTCATATCAAAATTAATTTTTTGCATCCAGTGCCTTTGTCACTGCATTGTAGTATCCAATCAAATTGGTCATACAAGACCTTTCCCTTAATACATCTATGCTGTGACTGAAGAATAACAGCATTCCTGTCTAGTTAGTCCTGCATTACTTCTTTAACCAGTAACTCCATTATTTTCCCTGGAACAGAAGTTAAGCTAACAGGTCTGTAATTACTCGTGTCGACTTTTGATCCCCCTTGTGAATTGGGGATACAATTTGCACATCTACAGTCCACAGGGATAGTGAATTTATAGTGTCAATCAGTTTTGGTGTAAAAACAGTAATGGCATGCAGGACAACTTGTTGTGATTCATGGTAGGAAGTGGAAGAGATATCAAATGTTCCCCATGAGTGCCAAACCTTGTAATACAGACAAGCCATTGGGCTGGATAAGTTGTGAAACCTAAATTTATACGGAAATTTTCTCCTGCTGTGGTTGCAGACCAAAGAATGCTGTAATTGCCCCTGACTTTGCTCTGTTAAATTTTGCTCAAGCTGTCAAGTATATTTGGTAGTGTTTAATTCTCTTGAGTATTTTCCCTTATCTGGTGCAATTTCTGCTTTAATTCAAAAGGCATGTTTATGACATTACATAAAGAATGAGAAATTTTTGCATGACTTTGCCTCTACACTCCTCCTAAAAATGTGAGTGCCTTTAATGAATTCATGTTTGGTAGTTCTAGTTTGAGATTGAAAATGAATTTGTGCAAACAGAGATGATAAAAACTGTTGGATAAACTATTACATTAAAATTTTGGGAAAACAAGATGTCTGGTCACCATAGTTAAGCATTTTCTCATTTAAAGTACTTGGGGGGGGGGGGTTGGATATTTCTTTTTGTGGATGATCTTTTATATAGCATGGCCAGCATGTTATATAAAAGCTATATGGTAGCAAAATGTGATGTAAACAAATATTGAGAGGTTTTGCATTCTTGTGAGTTGGGAACTCCTGAGAAAGGAGAATTTTATGGCTTAGTAAAAGTAATGACAGCTCCCACTAAGTAGGAACTGACTGAAGTGTAGATAGGAAAGAAAGGAAATAGATAGGAAGATAAGAAAGAGCTGAGTTAATATTTTAGCATTTTGTCAAATTTATGAAACAAAACTTTTTCTATCAAAACTACATGCTGACTGGTTCTTTTCATTAAAGAGGTTATGTATTTTCTTATTCATAGGCTCATCAGTCTAACAGAGTCTGTAATGCTTTGGCTTTACTGCAGTGTGTTGCTTCCCATCCTGAGACGAGGTCAGCATTTCTTCAAGGTATGCACATGCCATTGATTTTTACTTTTCACCCATTGATTGTTATTTTTTACAATCATATACATACATTCCACGCTGAAGTGTGATGGCATAATTTGCCTTTGCATCAATTCATTATAGCTAGCTACCTGATAAATTGGTAGTTGGATGTTATGCAGATATAAAAAAATGTCATATCAAATAATGTTAGAGAGAATTAATAAAGGGGTTATCAAAACGTTTGGTTGGGAATTGGCACTTATCACAGAGGTCTAGAAATTGTAATGTTAATATAAAATATAAATGAAGACAATAAATGATTTTTTATTCTAAGTAAGTGAGTTTTAAGTGGTCTATCTAGAAGTTTAACCGACCATTGCAGTGGTAAAAGAAAAGTTACATTACTGTGGTGAAGTATGATAAATTCCAAACGAAGTTCTTTTTTAAAAGAATACCAGAAAAAGGTGAATGCATAGAGTCACTAAAGTCTAATAATTAATCTAAAATTAATTAATAAATACATTATAAAAAAGTATAATAGTGAAATACATTGGGTATCACTTGTTCATCCTCCAAGATCTTCATTGGAGGCTCTGGTAGTAAAGCTTTTCTTTTTTGTGAGCACTACATGGAAGCTTGGGGTCAAAAACTATTCCCAAATATGAGAAGGAAAATATTATCTCCATAATGTTTTCCTTCTACAACACTGCCACGGTTCTCACAGATACAAAAAGCAGACACGTGAATTTCTTCCATTTGTAAGTGATATTTTTCCTTCCTGTCTTTGCATCTGGTTTACCAGTTTTAATTCCATACTTTTCGAAAATGTTGCCTAATTAATTCCATACTTCTCAAACATGTTGCCTAAAAGAATAGCAACAGCAGAGCGTACTAAGTTTTTTATTCAAGGCACACACTCACTGTGGAATAATGCTCTAGACAATTGGACACCCTCTTTAAAATATTGACAGATTGGGGATAACTTTCTGCTCTTGCAATGTATTTGTCTCTGTCAAATCACAGACACCTGAAGGAAAAATGGAAAATGAAACAGAACAGCAGCGTTTTAATATTTTGAACTTAAATCTCATGGCAGAATATGTGGGTCCATTATAAATTTCGATTTCTGATTTTTTCCGAAGAAAATTTTTCTCCTTTACTTCAGTTATTGCTGATTTCACCTCCATTGCTACCAGCCATTGCTGCCATATTTTTTTAGCATTTTCAATGTTCTCTTCTTCATTCATGACTTCTCTCTCAACTGCTCTTTTGTCTCCCATTAAAAACCTTTATGTAGCAAGTAAAGTATATGTATTATTATGTATAGTAATAAAAAAAATTACTGCATTTCTAAATGTATATTAGAATGATAAAAATGTAGGATTCAACTTAACTTTAAAACTTAAATACTAACACCATTGCTGTGTAGTCTGTGACATTCCAACTAGAATACTGGCTGTACTGCTTAACAGCTATATGACAAATGATGCTTCTTATGGTAATTTATTTAAGTGTTGATGGTGTGGAGGTACTCTAAAGCCCTACTCTTTAACACACATCCTCTCACTGCAGTGTAAAAAAAAAAACTCATTAGCTGGAGCTTGAGAAACCCCACTGCAGTAACATAGCTTAACAAAGGTTTTTCACCAACCTCAGATGTGGGAACAATATTCCATTGTAGGGTAAGTGGATTTATGGTTTTTAGTGTCAGTAGCTTTTTAGAGGATAAAGTGAAGTAATGCCAATTGCAAAAGAGAACCTAGTTTTTTCAGTTCAGAGGAAATATTTGTGCTTATGTCAAGAAAGCAGTTAAGTCTAGGTTAGGTTATGTTTATAAAGATGTGATCTTGTCGAGAAATCAGGGCGCCTCTGTAGCCAGATGGGCAGGAGCAGCAGTGCGTAGCACACGCTTCTTGATTAGACTGGGGTTCGAGCCCGTACCCACCAAATACAGAGGATGCGGAAAGGTCAGGGAATGACCACTGCATATCCCCGGAGCAATATGGCCTTAGTTGCTAATGCTCCTAAAAGCCAAATAACAAACAAACAAAACAAGCAGCACTACATGAATATCGGAAACTTAAAGGTTTGCATAAAGGACCTTTGACATAAGTGGGGCTTCGAAAACTAATAAAGAAATTTAAAGTGACCCGGGAGTTAAGTGTAATTCCAGGCAGGGGACAACCACGTATTGGAACGGAGGTAGTGGATGAAGTAGCGGTTGCAATGGTCAGAATGCGAAATACTACCAGTCAGTAGTGCCAGAGCTGTGTCAAGAGACTTGAACCTTCCTTGGTCTACTGTACATAAAGTGCTTCGAATAATTTTATGCTGGTTCTGTACAAGATTCACGTAGTGTGTCTTATCAGCAACAACGAATAGACTTTGCTCTATGATTTCTGGCTCGTATGGAACTTGACGATACATGGGCTCCAATGATCTTGTGGCCTAATGAGGTACATTTCACTCTTCATGGGTAGCTAATGCGCCAATAAAACCAAACCAAACCAAACCAAAAAACTCTTCATGGGCTGTAAATGCACAAAACTGCCAAATATTCTCGTCCATCTGCTGTGCATGAAAGACCATTACAAAATCCATATGTTACAGTATGGTGTGGATTCACAGCAGAGTTTATAATTGGATCATTTTTCTTTGAAGAGCCTATGCCTCATGGCTCCGTAAGGGCGCCTCTGTAGCCAGGTGGGCAGGAGCAGCAGTGCGTAGCACACGCTTCTTGATTAGACCAAGGTTCGAGCCCATGCCCACCAAATACGGAGGATGCGGAAAGGTCAGGGATTGACCACCGCATATCCCCGGAGCAATATGGCCTTAGTTGCTAATGCTCCTAAAAACTAAACAACAGCAACACCACTAGAAATCAGTGTTATTGAAGATGAGCATGGGAGAAGCAGACTTCCTTTTTTTTTTTTTCCTACTGGAGATAGCATTTAAGAAACTGGCAGCATATATTTGAGAAGGTGAGCACAGCAGGCATTGTTGAACTGAAAAGTGGAATGTAATTTATCATCAACAAACCTACAGATAAGATTTCCATTTAAGAGGGAAAAGGACACTAATATACATGGGTTAAAGAGTGTGAGAAAGAAGAAACTTGGGTAACTCCAGAATTAGTTCAGAAGCTAGTGAGCAGTCAGAGAGAAAACTGGCTACCCAGCTACAAAGAAACAGAAGGCAAATCATAATGTGGCAGCTTGTTTAGGAAATGTTTATTTCAAGCACAACTGAAAGCCTCAGTATGTCAAGAGCAACTGCTTGAGCTTCTCTGAACTCTGAATTACATATGCCAGGATATCCCTCATTGGGTCAACGTCAACATTGATGGAATCCATATTGGTGATTATTTATCATTTTGAGGTTAAGATAGTGTAAGAGTTGGTGGATTTCTCCATTATTTTGGAAAGAGTCAAGGTAAGTGCTTTAATTACAATTGACTAATCTCTCCATTCCAATTAATAATACGTTAATTGGTAGGGAGCAATTTGTCATTCTTTTTTTTCAGGAATTGGCTGGATATGAGCAGATTTCCATTTGGAAGTAAAAACACCAGTGGAATAAGAAGGCAGAAAGTTGACACAACTGGAATTCATTGTTGGGTACAAGTTGTAAGAACAAGAGGAGAAATGCCACTTGGGGGGGGGGAGGCCTTCTTGAACATAAAATGTTTCAGGATTTTTCTACTGTCCATTGGAAAACTGAGGGAGGCATTGAATAGAATGTTTGACATATATACAAGATAAGAAAATAAACTTTAACTAGTAGTAAGAAAATAAATAAAAGAAAGGAAAGAAGACAGTAAAACAGACATTGGCAGCTGCAAAGCATTGCCTACCATGTGTTGCAGAAACGCAGTTCCAAGACTTTCACACAGCTGATGTCTTGCGTAAAACATAAATCTCTAGATCTTGAAGTGCAGTCACTTGCATATAATAAATTTGGAGGCTATCAGATGATACTCGTAAGAACACTTACACCATAAATTGTAATAGTCTATTGGTGACATCATTAATTGTTGCTCCTGGTGTGCATACTCAGGTTCTAGTTTCTGTTCTTACTACAAAAATTTTTACCTGTTTCCCTAACAGTGGAAGCTCCCAATAGAACTAAATCCTTTGGAACCAGAGCAGTTTGCACTTGATTATTGTCTTCTGGAGCCTGAACTTGGGATTCATCAATTGACAGGTTACTAGAAAAACACCCAGTTAAATTTGCCTCTAGGGAAAGCACCTGTTTCTTCAGTGACTCAAATTCTTCTAATAATGCAGCAAGTTTTAATTTGAGATTGGTATATTCCTTATATTGGGAACAATGAAAAAAATTGTTAGTTTTGCTGTGATTAGCAACTATATCAACCTTTGAATATATGCCACAGCTAATGCGAGCAAAGATATAGTGACTTACAAAGGAATTGCCTATGGCCATTTCCATCCGAGTCACAATAACCATGGATGAAGTATTTAATGTAGATCTTGTAACAACCATTGTTAAATTTATAAAATATTAAAGAAATTAACAAAAGCCAAAATTAGTATAAAAAATTAAATTTATAAAATATTAATGAAATTAACAAAAGCCAAAATTAGTCCAAACATCTAATTCTTTAGCCTCTAGTCCACCTGTCCACAGAGCAAAGAGTGAGAGAAACATCTGCTCTCTGTGAATGCTCTTGAACTATCTAAAATGACAAAGGGAAAACTCAATTGTTTTTTCTAAGGCAAAGCAGTGGCACTGATCCTTAGTCCCCCTCCCCCAAAGAAAAGTACTGGTTGGGCTACTTGCTGTATTGCAATTGTCATGAAGTCTGACATACTTTCTTGGGAAAATGAGGGTCTCGGTCACTAACTTTATATGCCCATGATCAACTGTAGTGAATTAAAACCAAAATAAGTTTACCTTATCAGTTGGATATCATTCTCACACTGTAACTGAACTTTCTTATAAGATAGTTCAGTTCTAATCAAGTCCCAGGAATTGGTGTCGGCATTCACATAGACTTCAGTGTCCTTGTTCCTTTAACAGCTACATGGATTGTTCCTCTGGCTGTGTGATGGGATGTATGGTGATAGACAGACTTATGGGCAAATGACCTTTGCATCACAATGATATCAATCCTCTAGAAATCTGTCCATTATGGCAAATAAAGAGATGGTGACAGTTATGTGCTTATATTTTATGTGCACACTTACTGTATTGTAAACTTACTTGCTTTTCAGGTTGTTTCACTTTGTTTTTCCTTTATCCAATGTCAGTAAAAAACAAAAACCAGAAATGAAAAGACAATGAATAACTAACTTGTTGCCAGTTAATGATTAACCAATAATATATAAAAGTAATTTTTTTCACTTCACAGCACATACTTCAACATAATATTCCTTCTAGATTTTAATAAAAATTGAAATCAACAAGTATTTCTCAGATTTTTTGCCATTTAATAAAACAAATTTTTATAGTTGATATATCATTTGGCACCATGCCAAAACCATGAATGTGTAAATTTGGCACTTTTTATCTAAATTCTTTCTTGAGGTTGTTTCTTAGTCAACCCTGCCAAAGACGCATACGTTTATTTCAAGGCCAAGTGGTTGAAAATGTTACATGCATTTTCACTTATCTGTGAAAAAAAAAAACACTTCTCACCATGAAGATTCACAAATGTGGCATTTTGTTAGTTTGGCATGGTAAATACTGACAGAGCAATTCGCGAAAGTACCACTTTTGTCTTTTTGCCGTGTACAGTAGGGTGGGGGGAATCCAGCTTGTGCATGTTGTTACATCTACCCCAGGGGCTCACATCTGGTGAGTATGAGCTTGGCACATCCAGGGTCCTGAGCTGGATATCATCATTCTTCTCTTTCTTGGTGTTTCCCTTCTACTTCTCTCTCGCTCTCAGGGTTAATTCAGAAAATTTTTTTTTGGCTGGTGCAGCATAAGCCTCAGGCTTCCTTACACCCTATGGCTTATTATAATAATACCGTACGGTTTTGTTTGTCTCAGTTTGCCAGTGAGAATTACTGTTTAGTTCTCCTTTGTAACATCTCATTTTTGCGGTCCAAAGTAAAATTTGGAATAATGAGTACAAGAATGTGAAAAATTCTTGTAGTGTGTTCCTCACTTTGAATGGAATCTGATTTAGAAGATGAAGATTGCGATCCAATGAATGACTTTGAAGTTTCAGATGACGATAAAAATTATGTAAAATTTCTCATCACTTGTGGCTTCAATGTGCATATACTTGTTAAAAATTATCCCCAGTTTAAAAACTGTTTTTGAGCCAGGCCATTCAGAAATGGAGTGTGACTCAATGCACTCTAAAGTTGCATATACTTGTTAAAACCTGAGGGATGGGCCCAAATAATTAGAGGTGCAAGATTAAAACTAAAACTTACACCATTCTGTGTAAATATCATGCAATACGATGACTTTTTATGATTTTACTCTTCTTGCCAAACAACTTAAAGATTCTGTTCCTTGGAGAAAAGTTTTCTGCCTTGAATTCCAAAAAGGACAGGACAGGCATGTCACAATGTTTTTCAAAGCAAACTACAAAGATGAATATATAACAGTAAACCTAAAATGATCTAAAGGAAGATCCAGCAACGAACAACTTAACCTTCCCAGCACCTATAATGAGGAACTTTGTATATCTCAAGCAAAGATTAAAGATTTAATGAAAATGTGCCAAGATTTGACAATACCGAAGGATTATCACAAATTCTATTTAAATTTAAAAGCATCAGTAGAATTAGGGGATAATTTACCAGCACCAGATTTAAGTGAAGAATCTGAATATGAAGAAGATATTGAAAATTAATTTATACCAACTTGTATGTTGTTGTAATTAAATATGTATTATTACAATTTGATAATTGTAGATTACTTAAAATACCATTTATAATTGACTTAATATGATAGCATAGCTTAATTTATTATGGTACTCACCTTTTTTTATAATCTGCAATTGATGTTTGAATAGGGTGGATGATAATTTTAATTTAAATTAGGAGTAAGTAAGTTAGGGTTTAAAAACAGAAGTTAAAATATGCGCAAGGAAGTAGAAGTGCATGTCTTTGTCCTTGGTTGTCAATATTAAAGTTGAAAATAAATGGTTAATACTGGAGGTCAATAGCCATAACAAGTGGCTTTCGTTATCCACGTCTTCAGTTGGCAATGATGGATTGAGAGTGAACTCGTGTATTTAAGAAAGCTAAGTTCCCACAATGCTCCTGGTTACATGTGGAAATCTCAGGTGCATGAGATTCCAAGCCGGTGTCTTTTTTTTTTTTTTTTTTTCTTTGTGAGAATCTGGTAAGGGGGGAGATGATTTTAACTAGGAAAGAAGATAAATTAGTGAAGGCTGATTTACTGAAAGATATTATAGGTCGTAGTGGGTGGTTGGGTTTATGAAGTTTGGTAATTCCAAACGTATGCGGTAAAATGTTGTTCCGGATCCCAATTTGTTGTAAGATGTGTAAGTTGATTTCATTGTTTGACCTTAATTTTCTTAGAATGATGTCTAGTTTGTTTTTATGTTTAGAAATATATGTATTGATACTATAATTTTTCGTGTTTCTCACCAACCATTGAAGTAAAAAACGAAAGACGAAAAACCAAATTCTTAAAATTTTTAATATTTACAATAAATTTATTTACAAACAAAACAAAATACCATATTACTGATGATAAATGCAATTTTAAAATAAGACAACTGTGATATACCGTAAATATACAAGATGATAATACAAATACCGAATTTAAAATACAATAAAATATACTAGGTTAAAAGCGCTAAAATACTAACTGAAGCTTTCAAAGGCTTCTGCCTTCTTTCTCAACAGTGTACTTCTATTCTGCAGTGCATCATTAAATACCAGCAGGTTCGCGGTGCATCTCACGTAAACGTATACTGTTCCCGTCGGAACCGGAAGTGGCTCAGGAGCGTTTCAGGCAAAAACGTTCATCCCCTCCAAGGATTACCGCCTCAAAGAGGGGATGAATACGTGTGCCCCATCTCTATTTATATTATTCTCAATAGAACTAATTCGTAAGCTCTCGAGCCACTTGCGGTCCCAAAATCTATGCGCCTGATCAGTGATGACAGCTTTGTCTGGGGAGATTTGATGTTGCTTCTCCCAGAAATGTTCAGCTATGGCGGATTTACCATAGTCTGCATTTCTTATCGCATTTGTGTGCTCCCCCAGACAATCTTTGAGACGCTGTTTTGTTTCTCCCACATAACATTCCCCACACTCCGGGCATTTAATACTATATACGACCCCACTTATATTTTCATTTAAGACAGGGTCCTTGACCTGTGACACAATTGTGTGCAGTTTCCTGCCTGGGAGCTGCACACAACGTGTCTGGTAATTCCTTAATATACGAGCTAAACGTTCGGATAAACCCGGATAGTAGGGGATGTATGCGGTGGCTATTGGCGTGAAGGACTCACTTCTACTCTGCCCTCCACTAAAGTATTTCTCTATGATCCTCCGGAGGTAGCCACACTTCTTCAAAAGATCTGCCGTAACACGTTCATACTCCATTTTTCTATCCTCTGAGGTACTACAATGAGATTTTGTCCTATCCACTAATGCTCTTACCACACTGTTCCTGTGATGGTTAGTCTGAGCTGAGTTGTAGTGTGAGTATTGGCCTTTGCACATAGATTTTCTAAATACTTTTGGTGCAGCTATGGGCTCCCCCATCAGTGCCATCATAGCTAATTTAGCGATAGAGGAGCTCAAGTCTAGACTGTTTAATACTACAGTTCTCCCTATGCGTCCGTGGAAAAGGTATGTTGATGATACGTTTTCAGTTATTTGGAAAGGGAGTGAGGATGATACGTTGAATTTTCTTAATAGCTTCTCCCCGTTCATAGAATTCACCTCTGAGATAGAGGAAGGAGGAGTTTTGCCGTTCCTGGATGTGCTGATTTGTAGAGAAGGCCAGCATTTGAAAACAAAAGTATTTAGAAAATCTAGCTTATCTAGCTTACCGCCAGAGTTGAATACACATCTGGCATTCCCCTCCCTGAATAACTCCTCATGTGTGAATGTCGATGCAAAATATTCATTTAGTTTGTTAGATTCCTGAGCAGGATCATCGACAGTTGAACCATCGATATCAAGTTGACCAATCTGATTCATCCCCTTCCTTCTAGAGTTTACATAAGTGAAGAACTCTTTGTTTTTCTTTGCATTCTTTGCCAAAGATTTCTCGTAATCTGCCTTCGCCTGCCTAACCTCCTTTGTAACTTGGTTACAGACCAGCTTATGTCCATCATAGGCTTCTGTGTCACATGTTAATTTATATGTATCCCATTCCTTGTTGGTATGAAAAGCCTAGTAGCTTCTAAGATTAATTCTTTGAATGCTTTCCATTTTGAATTTACTGTTGCTAACATCATCAGTTGGTTCCACCGTATAGAATTTAAATACTGTCTCAGACCACCGTAGTCACCTTTATGAAAGCAAAAACCCTTCCCTTTACCCTTGATGGTAGTTACCTCTTTGAGTAAATTCCACTTCAGCACACTGTGATCACTGCCACCTTGTGGTTCTTTATCCGCAGATTCTTGATGCATGAAGAATCACTGCTGATAATCAGATCAAGAGTATTACTCCCTCTAGTTGCCACCCGAACATGCTACTTTAGAAAACAATCATCCAATAAATCCACAAAAGCTTTGCTAGTGTGCGAGTGACCAACCCACAAATTCCGGTCAATATCCGAGAAATGAAAATCCCCATTATAAGACACTCTAATTTACTGGCCCACTCTATTTCTCTGCACAATTGCTCATTATACTCATCAGATTCATTAGGCTTATAACACACACACCTACTCTCATTTTTCCTTTCCCAGTGCTTATGTCACACCAAACAGACTTAACATTGCATTGTCCACCCACATCAACTGGATGCACTTCCTTAGATTTTATGTGTTTCTTAACTAACAGCATAACTCCTTCCTTCCTGTCCTGTCCTGTTCTGCACTGCTTGTGTCTTTGTGACACCATGTCTCTGATATCCCAACAATATCTGCCTTTGATGGCTTGAATAAGCACTTCAAGCTCGTTTTATTTATTAACTATACTCCTAGAATTGGTGTACGTGCAAGTATACATGCACCACTCTTAGTTACCCTAACACAGCCCATGTATTTACTTGTTCCACTATGACTCCCAGCTGTCCTTGAAATTCGGGAGCCAAGTGGGAAGGTGCAGCAGTGCGTAGCACATGCTTCTTGATTAGACTGGGATTCGAGCCCGTCACCACCAAATATGGAGGATGTGGAAAGGTCAGGGAATGACCACTGCATATTCCTGGAGCAATATGGCCTCAGTTGCTAATGCTCCTTAAAACCAAACAACAACAACAGCAACAACCTGGAAATTCCCATTGCCTTGCTTTCCAGGCTGCTGCTCAATTGCATTTCAATAGAAGTAGTGCAAGAATTACTTTTACCTCTGACAGCGGCTACTGTTAATCTATTAGTCCGTGTATCCCCCCAAGCTAGCAGTTTTCTGACCCACCTAACTCTGCCTCAATAGCATCAGCAAATATTCTTGCACCCTTTCTATTTAAGTGTATCCTATCCCTGTGGAAGCAGTCTCTCCTGTTAACAAGTACAGACCAGTCTGAGAAAAATTCTACCCCTTGAGTATTGCACAATCTCTCCAGGGCCAAATTGATCGACAAAGCTCTCATCATATACTCCCTCCTATCGTGTCTGGGCAGAATTGCTGATGCTTTCAAATTCAACCCTAACTCACGGCATTTTTTTTTTTCAACATTGTCTTGTACATGTTAAGTAATTACAACGATATCATCCTTTGTGCCCTTAAAGGATGATATCTGCCCTACAACATCATCAACCTTTGCCCTTGGCAGACATACCCTAGTCCTTTTCTCTCTATCCTTTTTGCACAATATGTTCCCTGTTTTCCTGAAATAGAGTCACCTATATGGTCCTTGAGGTGGTCACAGACATTCTCTCAGATATGCCAGACATGGGAGTCTAAAACACTGATGGAACTGATATTCGGGTAACACTCAAGTCAAGTGGACCCAATTTTGGCGAAGTCCAGACGGTCTGTGACAGCCAAATCCTCTGCTTGCACCTTCACGATGGTGGGACTGTTAGTAATCCTGGGTATAACCTCCATGCACAAGTACATGGAGGGTGACCACCCAGGTGTGAGCCAACGTAAGCAGGGGTCGAGGTGTGATGCCCACACCACATGGAGGAACGCCGCCCCTTTATGTTACCAGACTGTACTAGGTGGTAGGTGTCTCTCATCAACCGGTGAAATACCACCACTTTGCTTATTGGAGGCTTTAAGTGGTGGAACCCATGTTTAGTCTCTAGAGCTAAGTTCCGGTCAACCCATCCCTATCTCTTCCATCATGCAGTATGATTGATGACTTTTGAGGTTATGATAAACGTCGTGGCAAGATCCAATATTCCTTACAATTCGAGGGTACAGCTCTAAAACGATGTTTGCAGGCTGGCCGCTAGTTAGTACACCGGACCGGACCTATTGGTAACTCTCTAGGAGGCTTCTGGATCAGCTAGTGCATAATCTTGCTATCTCTACTCTGCCAGATAGTGGCTGGAGGGAGTCAGTCACTATCTGGCAGAGTATTCTTACCACGTGTACGCCATATCCAAAAATTTCATTACTTCATACGGCATGTCCCACCCACTTTTTCTTACTATTGAATACACCATGAATTGTCAAACTAATAGAGCAAGCTTATCTGAGAAAAGATCTAAACCTCCCAAGCACTTCCTAATTCATTTCACAAATATACGTGGTCTCAATTCTAATGTCAATGATGTCCATTTCCACTTGCAGTCTGCCAAACCCCATGTACTTTTTCTGACTGAATCTCAGTTATCAGTTGATTTAACTACTGCTCATCTGAGATGCCCAAATTATTCGTTGTATGATTCCTTTCGCCTCAAAAGTGGTACATGTGCATATGTCCGTTCTGATATTCCCTGTCAGAGACTTGGCAATTTGCAATCTTCTCTCTTTGATCTTCTCTATCCCATTGTGTCAAATTCATCTGTTGTCTCTACTGTTCTCCCAACTCCACTAATCACTTGGAGCTCTTTGACTTCCTCTCTTTGCAACTTGATTTTCTCCAGTCCAACTTTCCTAACAGTGAGGTAATTTCACTTGGTGATTTTAATGTTCACAACTCCAACTGGCTTCCATTTTCTAGTCACACCGATCCAGCAGGTCAAGTGGCTGAGGCTTTTGCAATTACTAATGACCTATCACAGATTGTTCATTTACCTACAAGAATACCGGACAATCCTAATCATACAGCCAATACGCTTGATCTTTTTCTCACAAACAACCCTTCTAAGTACAGTAAACCCCCGCTATTCGCGGGGGTTACGTTCCTGAGCAATGCCACGAATACCGAAAACGCGAATACTGAGTTATGGCTCCCATAGTAATAAAGGGGTTCCATTCCAAAGTATGAAATATATAAGAAAAACTAGTCTAAAATTTTGTCTATATATGTACAGTCAGTCCTCGTATAACACATGTTTATACTACACGAATTCGATCATACACGATTTATAAATAGGGGAACGATATCTTATATAACACGAACCGAATTCGCTTATGCACGATTCGCCTTTGTGTTTACAAGAAATGGCAGTCGAACGCAGAATCACCCCAACCGAACGCAACACGATAGGAATGAAGAGGAGATTCTGAACATGTATTTATGTTTTTTATACCAATGAAGGGGAAACACATTTCACCATAATAACATAAAAACCAACACAATTCCAGCTATCGGTATAATCGCAAATGCAATTAGATCGAGTTTTCTACCAGTTTATAACAGATTCCACTAGTAGGAACGCAACTGGAAATTGCTTTTATTGTTTTATGGTAGTAACTCCCAGAAATGTGCTTTAGTATAATGTGAGGTATTAAAGTGTACCTCTGCCTTTACGGTGTTGTTTATTCAGTTGCTACACGCACTCAGCTTTGTTTATGTGTATCAAGCGTGCCTCCTCGTTTTGTAATTGTGCTTTATTCCCTAAAAATGAGTAAAATACTTAAAAGGTATGAAAAGGAAGCGTCCTGGTGAAGACACTGCAGATTCAGACAGAAAAAGAAAAGCAATATCGATAAACAGAGGCGGACTGGGTCAAAAATTCTTACCCGGAAAAATGTATAGTGGTCTCATACTATGGTTTATGGCCAAAATCACACCGGCCTCCGGGGTTTCCCCGGTAACGCTTATGGCCAGTCCGCCTCTGTCGATAGAGAAAAAATATGAAATTGTGAAACGCTTTGAGCGAAATGTATGACCATATGATATTGCACGTACTATAGACCTAAATGAGGCAACGCCAAGAATTACAAAGAATGCAGAGAAAATAAAAACAACTTTCATAGCAGGAACAACTCAGTGTAATTAAAATCCATTAGATTAAGACACAAAGAATTGGAAGAGATGGAACGGCTGTCATCTGTTTGAATAGAAAATCAAACAAAAAACAAGTTTGCTTACGATAGAAGCAAAATCATTAGCAATATTTTGTTACGTAATAGTCGTTATAAAATACGTATTTTATTACGATTTTTTGTGTGTGGTAATGTTTTGGTTACAAATGTGTGTTCAATCTTGGGTGGTCGGCACCTAACCCTATTTTTCCCATAGGGCCTGTTGTTTATATTGCACGATTTTGCATTGCAAGAGGGTTTCTAGGAACACAACTATCGTGCTATACAAGGACTGACTGTATTATATGTACCTTCATAATATGACTATGTACATAGACAATACATAGTGAAATGCAAGCATATGGCATCGAAATGAAAATAAGAAACAGTTTAATATTAAATATAATATTTATTAGAAATTTCATCAAACAAATCTTTCAAACCAGCATCTTTGCTAGCTAAAAAACTTATCCCGCCAGTGCTATCATCAGTTTCGCTAAAGTGTTGATAAAGGAGTTTTGCCTTTTCAAGAATGATGAGTGAACTTAACGGAATTTTATTTTGAGTTCGGTCTTCTATCCACAGATTTAAAGCTTTTTCCATTTTTTCTAATTTAACATCACGAGTTACAGAGCAAATTTTTGAAGCAATTAGCGCGTTTTCACGGGCACTACGGCAGATTTTTTCTTCCGATTTCTTGATTGATCGTGCCGTTGACTCATTGATTTTATAATGTTTTGCCACTGAGGAGACACTTTCACCATTAGAAATTTTGTCTAATAACTCAATTTTATTCGCTAATGTCATCACCTTTGATCTTTTCACATTTCCCTTGTTATTTGTAGCCATATTTTTGTACGGGTTAGAAAGAACTTTTCCACAATAAAGTCACTTTTTTCTGTTAACACACTGGAAAAAGTGTTTTCACTGCAAAACGGTAGATTTATCACTTTTGTAAGCATATCAATTTATAAATTTATAAGCATATAAGTTAAAAGCAAACGACGAAACCTTCCATGACAAGCGCATAACACATACTGAACAAGGATTAGCGAGAAACATCCATGCTCGCGATTTTGTCACCCCTCTCCCTGCCAACTACTGAGCGCTGTTTTGACTAGGAAAGATAATTTTAGCCACACCCATGTTTTTTTATGGCGGAAAAATGTTCACGGCGCTTTAAAATTCACATTTTTTTTAGGTTTCATTTTATATTAAATCAGCGACCGCGAATACACGAAACCGCGAATACAGATACCGTGAATAGCGGGGGTTTACTGTACACAATCGAAGTGAGAGGTCCTTTTAGGCACTTCAGATCACAACTTGGTGATTGTCTCTTCTCCAATGGAACCTGTATCTCATGCTATTCCCAACCTCGTGTTGTTTGGCATTACAAGAATGCAAAATGGGATGACCTACGAGACTTCTTTTCTTCTTTTTCATGGTCAGATTACTGTTTCAAAACTTCTGATGTCAACATTTGTTCAGATCGTGTCAGTGAAATTATTCTTGCAGGAATGGAATCCTTTATCCCACACTCCACTTTAAAATCTCGTCCTTTATCTAAACCTTGGTTTTCCAATAAATGTGCTAAGGCTGTTCAAGAGAAGAATTTTGCATATCGTAATTGGCTTGTTTCTAATTCTTCAGTTTCATTTTCTGCCTACACCAAAGCTCGCAACAATTGTAAAGCAGTTATTAATCAGTCCAAACTAGAGTTTGAACAGGCTAAGAGTAGAAAACTTGCTTCTTGCCCTAATGGTAGCCGAGCATTCTGGTCTCTTGCCAAAGCTATTGGCCGCAACTTTTGCCCATCTCTGCTCCCACCTCTGTCCAAACCAGATGGTTCTGTTGTCACTTCAGCCAAGGATAAAGCAGACCTGCTAGCATCCCATTTTTCTTCTGGCTCGTGTATTAATGATCTTGGTAAAACACCTCCCACCATTCCCAACACGCTCCATTCAATGCCTCCTGTGGTCTTCCGTCAAAAGGATATCAGAAGGATTTTGACGAATCTTGATGCTAAGAAAGCTCCAGGTCCTGATGGTATTTCTCCAGTTGTTCTCAAAACCTGTGCTCCTGAACTTACTCCTATTCTTTGCCGCCTTTTTTCGCTTTCTTATTCCAAAGGTGTTTTTCCTTCTGCTTGGAAATTTGCTCATATCCAGCCAGTTCCTAAAAAGGGTGACAAATCCCTCTCATCCAATTATCGTCCCATTGCAATTACTTCTACTCTTTTTAAAGTAATGGAGAAATCAATTAACCGCCAACTCTTAAACTACCTAGAAACCTTCCGTCTGATCAATAATCGCCAGTATGGATTCTGTCAGTGTCGATCCATTGGTGATATTCTGGCTTATGTTACTCATTTATGGACGAACTCAATGGAAAGGTTCGGTGAAACACAAGTAGTTGCTCTTGACATCTCAAAGGCTTTTGATCATGTCTGGCATAAAGGTCTTCTAAAACAAGCTTCCATCTTACGGTTTGTCAACTGGTTTTAGTAATTGGTTATCCAGTTTTCTCTCTGATCGCTCACTGAGGGTGATGGTAGATGGCTCTCTGTCTTCTAACCTCCACTAATGCCGGTGTCCCCCAAGGTTCAGTTCTTTCCCCCACTCTTTTCCTTTTGTATATTAATGACCTTCTTCCATTGACTGGAAATCCTATCCATAGTTTTGCCGATGATAGCACATTGCATTCCACTTTCCATTTTGAGAAACCTTGTCCTGCTCAATCAGCTTCAACTCTCGAAAATCTGCTACCATTTCCTTAAATGTCGATCTTCAGGTAATTCTCCAGTGGGGCAAAGACAACTTAGTTGATTTCAACCCTTCTAAAACTCAGTCTTGTCTTATATCTCGCAAAAAGGATTCTTCTGCTCCTATGGTTATCTTTAGTGACACTCCGATTTCTAGGCAAAATGATATATCTCTTTTGGGGATTACCCTGACTTGTAATCTCTCTTGGCACAAGCACATTACAAATATTTCTTCCTCTGCATCTAAAAAGCTTGGTTTTTCTCTTTCGCTCTTGGCGTTACTTTTCTTCCAAACAGCAGCTTACTCTGTATAAATCACAAATCCGCCCTGCCATGGAATATTGTTCCCATATCTGGGGTGGTGCCCCCAAAACCTCTCTCAGGCTTCTTGATTCCATTCAGAAGAGGGCAGTTAGGTTAATTAATGATTCATCTCTAACAGAGTCTCTCCACTCGCTTTCTCATAGATGTACTGTTTCTGCTGCATACCTCTTCTACAGATATTTCCATGGGCACTGTTCTTCTGAATTGGCTTCTATAATTCCTGCTCTCTCTTTCAAAACAGTCCGAACACGTGCCTCCACCAGCCAACATCCATTTACTGTCCAACTTCAAACCCACAGAACCAACTTTTCATCTTCCTCATTTATTCATTCAACTGCCGTTTTCTGGAACAACCTTCCTTCATACGTATTTCCTGAAATTTACAATGTACCGAAGTTCAAGTCCAATGTCAATAAATATCTTCTGTCGTCTTCTCAATCTCCAACCCAAGCATGGTACTAAGTACTATAGGTTCTAATGCCTCTCGTGTTTGGGGGTTCAAATAAAAAAAAAAAAAAAAAAAAAAAAACCTACAACAACTAGTTCCTTTGGGACCAGTGCATTCTGCCTTGGGAGTTGCTGCTGTTTTGCATGATGTTCAAGTGCAAGCTCTGGCATTGATATTGGCAGCTGAGAGCTTGATGGGCCCCTCAATTTAAATCTTTCGAGGGCACAGTACAACGTAGGAATAGGAAGACTAATATCCAAATGGACTATGCACCAGACATTATCTGATATAGGCTGTGGCAGTTGACAGCTATCATGGGTACCCATCGATGTGTGGAAATCTGTTGCCTGGTTCGATGAATTTAAAAATTATGTCACACTTCTGTGTATAAAATAAAACAAACCTTGATTGGTTTTGCATTAGCAATGCCTTCTTTTGTAGGAATGGACTGGTCTGTAACATTGGTGAAAGCTCTGTGAGGAACTGCTGATATAATATCATAGTCCACACATGTGATGATCAGTTTAAGTGTTTGCAAGGAAGTATGGGTTTGTTTTTGAGTTTTTTCTGACTTTGAATGTGTGGGGAGACATGCAGGTGCCAGTATTTTGACAACAGCCAATAAGGTTAAGTACTCCCACTCTTTGGTGTCATGAGTCTATCATGACTGGCTCAACAGTAGTTCAAGAACCAGCCAGAGGTTGCTACATATAGGATAGCCATGTGTGGTCAATGTTTCTTGTGAGTGTTGTTGTGCCTTGTCTTGTAAAATAGCAATGACTCAGCACAGTCGCCCAGCTAACTACCCAGTACAATGCAGGAATAGCAAGACTAATATCCACATGGACTATGCACCAGACATTATCTGATATAGGCTGTGGCAGTTGACAGCTATCATGGGTACTCATCGATCTGTGGAAATCTGTCGCCTGGTTCAATGAATCCTGTTTCTAACTCTATCATGCTGATGGGCATATCCACATTTGGAGAAAGAAGCATGAGGCCAAGACACCTGGATGCACTATTGGTGGTCACCAGTGTGGATGCGGTGGTGTTAGTGGAAGACTGTTTTCATGGCATGTTCTGGTCATCTGATAACTGTTAATCAATGGCTCTATGGAAACGTCAGCCTTTCTGTCATTGCTGACCAAGCCAGGTGCACCTCTTCATGATAACAATGCACTTAGGCAAATCTGGCATCTATCATCAAAACAATGTGCCATGCCACAGGGCCTGTCATGTTGCTGACTGGTTTCAGGAACGTGAAAATGAATTTTCCATCCTACCATGGCTGTCCAACTCAACCTATCTAAACTCATTTGAGGAAAGTTCGGCAATCTACTGGAAAAGGTCATTTGATGCTACAGCCATCCATCCACCTGACAATGTATGGGTATCACTGGACACATTGTGAAACACATGGTTAATATTACCACAGGACACCCTGCAATACCTTGTGGAGTCCATGCTGTGATGTGTACAGGCTGTATTATGGGCATAAGGTGGTCCCAGGGTATTGGATAGGTGTTACTAATACAAAGCCAACTCAGTGTATATACTTGTATTTTTACTGGAATATATACATTTGGTGCTTTCAACTTTTATTTTTGTAGGGTGATTTTGTTTCTATTTCTCTTTCTAGTTCTGTGTATTCTACATACAATGGTGTAACTATCATGCTGCAAAATCCTGGTGTGAATTTTCTGTCCAAAGGTGGTGGGGGGGGGATCCTTCCATTTAAAAGGTAGCCTAAAATACTTGCTGTGGGGTCCCTTTTAGATTTTTGTGGAGTCACAAAATTCGAGTTTTCTATCTTTGCATGAAAAGCCAGTATGTTACAAAATTAATTTTCTCTCATATTTTTCTAAATTTTTCAACACAGGATTTTTTCTTCCCCACTATGTTTGAGGCCCTGTACATGCCACATCTGCTACATCGCCATTTACTTAGAAAATACTGGTTAAACAAAATTGTTAAAAGCCAGCAATTGGAGGACTACTCAAAGTCTTAACCGTTATTGGAATTTCTGTCAGCAATCCTTTTAAAAAAATCCCCTCCCCCCACCAGTGTTGTATTGAGTATTTCCAAAGGGATCATATCTGAACAGGAGATACCTGCTTTGGTGCTAGTGGGGCAAATTCTATCAGTTAGCTTCACTCGCACTGAAAAATTATTTGCTATTAATTATTATTCTTGGCGCCTCCGTAGCCAGGTGGGCAGGAGCAGCAGTGCGTAGCACTCCTTCTTGATTAGACCGGGGTTCGAGCCCATGACCACCAAATATGAAGGATGCGGAAGGTCAGGGAATGACCACTGTATATCCTCAGAGCAATATGGCCTTAGTTGCTAATGCTCCTAAAAATCAAATAACAACAATTATTATTCCTGTCTCTCTCAGTTTCTTGTACACTGATGTATGACTGAATGACTGATGCTGAACTGTTAATGCCATCGGCATAGTATGGAAATCGAATATGGCTTGGTTTTTTTTTTTTGGGGTTTTTTTTTAGCATAAGTGTTTCTTTTGATATTTGAATATACTTAATTGTTTATTTTCAACTGTTTCAGCAAACACACCACTTTTCCTGTATCCATTCTTGCATACTGTGAGCAAAACAAGACCATTTGAGTATCTGAGGCTTACAAGCTTAGGGGTCATTGGAGCATTAGTAAAAGTAAGATTTATTAGTATTGCTAATTTTAAACAACTAGCATTAATGTTTGTGTGAAATGAGAGTATAATCCTTACGCAGTCATACGGAGTTAAATCGCCATTTAAATCTTATTCTAACCTGGTACTTTTCTTTAACCCATTCAATGCAAAAAAAAGAAAAAAAAAAAAATGCAGTGCAAATCTGCATACTATACCTGTAATACCATACCTATACATATTGATTGACAACCATCTTTTTACATTTGGTTGTTATTTATTTTTTTTATTTTTATTTTATTTTGATGAAAACCCCAAACATGAGAGGTATTAGAACCTTAGTATCGTGCTTGGGTTGGAGGTTGAGAAGACAAAAGAAGATATTTGTTGACATTAGACTTGAACTTCTGTAGACTGTAATTTTCCGGAAATATATATGAAGGAAGGTTGTTCCAGAATATGGTAGTTGAATGAATAAGTGAGGAAGATGAAAAGTTGGTTCTCTGAGTTTGCAGTTGGACAGTAAATGGATGTTGGTTGATGGTGGCATCAACACAAATAAGATTGTGTAACAAGTCTATGAATGACAACTAAGCATTTGCTACAAATAGCCTAGAATTCAATAGTATGCTGACAGAATCGAGAAGTTACTAATTCCGTGTGCCTTTACCCTTATGGCACTTAACTGCCATTTTATAGCACATAAGAATGACTGCCTGTGTGCATTATGGCATGCCACTTGGGTACTTTTTTTGAATGCTTATATGACTAACAGTACTTTGCTTGAAGTGCCATTTGATGATTACATGCATAAGTGGAAGCAAACATGTCAAACAGACTTCTCAAAGGTTACCATTGCTCTAGTTGCACATTTAACCACAGACAGCCAGCATGTACATATGCTTCAAAATCTTTTTTACTTCAGTGGCAGGCATTAGTTGAAATTGTTTGAATCTATCTTTCCTCTTAGCATTTCTTTCTAGATAGTGGTAAATTACCACCAAGTATTCCTCTAATTTCACAGGTGGTATGCAACTCCTTTTTCAACACAGTTAATAAGATTATAAGGACAGCATATTACGACCAAATACTCAATCTCCTGTTTTAATACCCTTGCTACTCTAGTTGTTTGGCATACTATAACAAGTTCATTATCAATACTAAGTGCCAGGCAGTTTTTTGAAGGAACCCTACATACTTTCAGGTTTGTAGAATTCAAAAATTGGCATTTTTTTAAAAAAATCTATCACCGTTTCTTCTTTCCCTATCTGTACAATTTCACCAACAATACCTGTTGTTTTTGTTCTTCCACCACTGTATTTTTTTAATTATCAGGAAACATCTTTTAAAACAATGCACTTGCACAATCAGAAAAACTCACAGCAAGGTAATAGTATTTGCTGTATAGGGCAAGGAAGCCATAGGATTTTGCTGCACTGGCAAAAAAAACCCAACCAAGTAGCATTAGTAAAGGCACATGATGCAAGAAAGCAAACTTATATAGCATCAGCCAAATAAAAAAAAAAAAAAAAAAAACCCTTCTCATTTCACCCATTTACTCACTCCAAATGTTTGTCTAGTTCTGCTTTGAATCTATTTAAGCTATCAACTTCTACGACAGATGGAAGTTTGTTCCAGCAATCTACCACCCGCTGGCAAAAGGCAAACGTCTGCACATCTATCCTACAACTGTCTTTCCTCAAGCCGACCGGGCTAGCCGAGTGGGTAAAGTACCTGCCTGGCAACCCAAAGGTTGCGGGTTCGATTCCCGCCTCAGGCTTGGATCAAAGTACTGCAAAAACCTTGGGAGGTGCAATATGGCCACAGAAGCCGATGCGCCAACAACTACCAAAATCAAATCAAATCAAATCTTTCCTCAATTTGAATTTATTAGTAAAGACACACGTTGCCTTTACTAATAAATTCAAAATCTTTTTTACTCAGGTGATTATTCTGAGGAAGAGGAAGAATCCCATCAGCATTGAGAGCACACTCAAACCATTCAAGGCCTTTTTACACCTCAATCAGATCACCTCGCAGGTGCCTAGTCTTTATTACTATAATTTGCAAAACTAAAGCCTTTCTTCATAAGAGCAATCTTTTGTTCCATTCACTAATCTTGTTGCCCTTCTCTGTACTCATTTCAGTAACTCTACAATGAGGCCTCCAGACCTATATACAGTAGTCAAGGTGTGGCCTGACCATTGCCTTATACAAGGGGATAATCACCTCCTTATCCCTGCTATAAAAATTCCTGTATATCATTGACAAGACACCATGAGCTACTTTTGCAGACCCTGCAAGAGTAGCCCTGCACTGCTTAGAAAACTTCATATCTGCCTGCACAATTACCGCCAGGTCCATTTCATTCTCTACCACTGTCACTGTAGTAACACACAGTTGATATGTTACTCTGGGGTTACTGCCTCACATATGCAGTACTTTACATTTGTCAATGTTACACTACAGTTCGCACCTCTCAGCCCATCTGCTCAACTTTTCTAGATCCTGTTGCAACAGCATAGTATCATTAGTGTCATTAACAACCCTGCCGACCTTCTTATTGTCTGCAAACTTGGACATTAATTATGATATACCATCATCAATATCATTAATAAATACAGAAAACAACAATGGACTGAACACTGGGGAATTCCACTAATGACATTGATCCATGAAGAGCAGTGTCCATTAATTACCACTCTGGCTTCTCCCGCTGAATCATCACTTTATCCATGGCGGCAATTTGCCTCCAATGCCACACTGCTCGAATTTTTCAGCCTTCCATGTGCAACTCTATCAAAAGCCTTTCTAAGATCCAAATATATGATATCAAAATTATTCTTTGCATCCATTTCCTTTGTGACCACATCATAGTATCCAATCAAATTGGTCAGACAAGACTTCCCATTAACAAACCTATGCTGTGTCAGAGCTATAACTGAAGTCTCATTTAGATGATCCTGCTGTGCTTCTTTAATCAGTGCCTCCATTAATTTCCCTGCAACAGAAGTTAAACTAACAGGTCTGTAATTACTTGTGTAGCCCTTTGATCCTCCTTTGTGAATTGGGGTCACATTTGCACATCTCCAGTCCATAGGTACCTCCTCTGAGTCAAAGGAAGCTCTCATGATTATGGCTAAGGGTTTGCTTACTTCCTTTGCTGTCTCCTTTAATATAATTGGATAGATCCCATCCACCCCAGGTAACTTTCTTATGTTTATCTTCAACAATTTCTCCTTCACTTTGCTGTCAGTTATTACAAAATCATCTAGCTCAATGCCAGAGTTTAATTCACCTCTGGCATCCCCCTCCCTGAATAAATCCTCATGTGTGAATGTAGATGCAAAATACTCATTTAGTTTGTTCGCTATCTGAGCAGGATCATCAATAGTTGAACCATCAATATCAAGTGCACCAATCTAATTCATCCTCTTCCTTCTAGAGTTTACATAAGTAAAGAAATCTTTACTATTTTTCTTTGTATCGTTTGCCAAAGATTTCTTGTAAACTGCCTTTGCCTGCCTAACCTCCTTTGTGACATTGTTACAGACCAGCTTATATCTATCAAAGGCTTCCATGTCACCTGTTAATTAATATGTAGTATCCCATGCATTTTTCTTCTCTGCCACATGTCTCATTAGTTCATCTGACATCCATTTAAGTTTAAACCTTGAACAATATTTCTTGGTATGAAAAGCCTAGTAGCTTTTAAGATTAATTCTTTGAATGCTTCCCATTTTGAATTTGCTGTTGTTAACATCATCAGTTGGTCACTGTATATAGAATTTAAATACTGTCTCAGAGCACCGTAGTCACCTTTATGAAAGCAAAAACACTTCCCTTTACCCTTG